>NW_028190548.1:0-40000 GCF_048542155.1 Nylanderia fulva | reverse complement strand
GAGAGAATGAGAGCGTTGCGGAAGTGAGTGAGATAGCGTGTATGAGAGTAATTGGTGCGAGACTCCGTAATTTCCTGTTTACGGAGACGAACAAAATTTCTAAGAGTGCGAGTGAGAAAATACTGGACATTGTGGGAGAATATGAGGAACAGATGATGAAAATGTTGTGCAAAAATGAGAGAATACAGGGGAAACTGGATGAGTGTATGCGTCAAGCGAGTCGGGATTTAGCCTACGGCGGAAGTGGAATGATCTATGCGAGCGTGAGTGCGAAAAATGTTGAAAAGAGCGTGATTGAAAAGGTACAGGAAGTGAATGTGAAAACGAGTGAAAACGAAAGAGAAGAGTTATGCGGTAATAGTGAGAGCGGATGATGCAAGTGCGAGTGTGACAAGTGAGGAAGTAAAGGAGAGAATGATGAAGCATGTGAGCAAGTCACTGAATGTGCGTGTGAAAGCGGTGAGGAAAGTGAGGAATGGAGGTGTAGCGATTGAGACGATGAGCGAGATTGAGTTGAAAAGAATAAGAGAGTGTGGTCAGTTTAAGAATGCTGGCCTAAAGGTTGAGCTGCCTCGCAAGATAGGCCCAAAGATCATCTTGTACGATGTGCCGAATGATATGGCGAGTGAAGTGTTAATGAGAGAAATGTATGAGAGGAGCTTGAAAGGGCGAGTGGATGAGAGAGTATTTATGGAACGTGTGCGTGTTGTGAGTAGGAATGCGAAGAAAGATGCAACCTGCGGAAATGTGATATTAGAAGTTACGAGTGCAATAAGAAATGTGCTCTGTAGTGTCGGACGAGTGTTTGTGCATTGGAAGGCCTTTAGGGTGAAAGAGTTTTTCAGTGTGCTGAGGTGCCACAAGTGCTTCGCATTTGGGCACATGATGCGGCAATGCACCGAAAAGGAAAGACTGTGCCAAAAATGCGGATGTGTAGGACACATGATGAGAGATTGTAAAAAGGAAAGTGTGTGTAGAAACTGTAAGCTGAAAGAAAGCAAATGTGATCACTCGGTTCTGTCCGAAGTGTGTCCGGAATACGTGAGAGCGTTAGAAAGAGAGAAAGCGAGAATAAATGACGAATGAATGGTGCGTGAATGTGGTGCAGTATAACTGCCAGAGAGCGTATGCGGTTATGTGTGATCTGGGTGAGATGATGCGCGAACGTCGAGTGAATGTAGCACTGCTGCAAGAACCGTATGAAAGGCATGGACGTGTGGTGGGCTTGCCCATAGGTATGGATGTGATTGTGTGCGAAAGTGGGACGATGAAAGCAGCAGTGGTGATAAATGACTCTAGGTTAGACGTGATGTACGTGAGAGAGTGTATGAATAAGCTTGGAGTGAGTGTGTGGTTGAAGGGGGACTTTGGCGAAATGAATGTGGTGTCCATGTATTGCCAGTATGGTAAGTGTATCGAGCCGTACTTGGCGTACATGGACAGAGTATGTGAGACGGCCGGGAGAAAGCGTCTGCTGATAGGTATGGATGCGAATGCCGTCTCTCCCTTGTGGTATAGCAAGGGTGGAGGCAGCAGAGAGAGTGAAGCGCGTGGTAGAGTGATTGAGGAATGGATGATTGCGAGCGGGATGAATGTTGTTGAATGAGCCAAGCGAGTTTTACTCGTTCAGCGGGCCGAATGGGGAGAGTGACATCGATGTCACTTTCGTGAACGGCGTGAATGGAGGGTGCCGGTATGAGTGGGAAGTAAAGCCGACTGGGGAGTGAGTGACCATAACGTATTGTTAATACGGATGGTACACAGAGAGAATGTATGTACGAATGTTGGCATGCGTAGATGGGTGTGCAAGGACGTAGACTGGGAAGGATATATGTGTGATATGCGAGAGAGTGCGTTAGAGGGTGCAGCGAGCGCCATAGACGAAGCGGATGCGCAGAGCTGTGTAGAGCGAATGATGAAATGGATCCATAGTGCGAATGATCGATGGATGAAGAGGTGTAAACCTGTGTATGCTAGGAAGCTTGTGTGGTGGACGGATGAGCTTGAGAAACTGAAGAAGGCTGTAGGAAGGAGCAGACGTGCCTACCAGCGTGCGAGAAAGAGGAATGGAAGCAGAGTGGAAGAAAGAATGAATGAATATAAGTATGTTTTGCGGGATTATAAGGAGGAAATGCGAAGAGTGAAAGAGGAAAATTGGAAGCGATTTGTGTGCGTGACTGGGAAGAGGGATCCATGGAGCGATGTATATAAGGTGTGCATGGGAAAGCGTGATAGGGTAAGATTAAGTGGCATAAAAGTGGGTGATAGAGTGACGAGTACATGGAAAGAAAGCGCGGATGAGCTAATGAAGAGATTCTTCCCGGCCGCAAGGACGAACGTGGCGATAGACGCCAGGGGAGACGTGAGGGAGGAAGAAAAGCAGTTTGAATGGAGCGAAGTGGGTGTGGCAGTGAGATCGATGAAAGTGGGTAAGGCACCTGGTATGGATGGTGTGAGTGCTGAGATGTTGCGAGCGATTTGGCGTGCTGTCCCGGTATGGATGAAAAGAATGTATGATGTATGTCTGAATACAGCGTGTTTCCCCCCGGCGTGGAAGACTGCGCGGGTAGTAGTGTTATTGAAGTCTCCCGATAAACCTAGGTCGGACCCTGGGTCTTATAGGCCCATTTGACTGCTGTCCGTGCTGGAGAAAGTGTTGGAGCGAATGATGGTTGGAAGACTCGAGCGAACGATGGGTGGAAGAATGTGTGACGCCCAGTACGGATTCGTAAGGAATCGGTCGACCGAGGATGCATGGAATCGAGTACATGACTGGGTGAATGGGTCGGAGAGAAAGTATGTGTTAGGAGTGTTCGTGGACTTCAAAGTAGCGTTTGATAACCTAGATTGGGAATGTGTGATCGAGAAATTGCGTGAGGTTGAATGTGAAGAAATTGAATTATGGAAGAGCTATTTTAGCGGCAGGCGTGTATGCATGATGGGTGCGTGTGACACAGTATGGAAAGACGTAAAGCGTGGCTGCCCGCAGGGCTCCATCTGTGATCCATTTATATGGAACCTAATGATGGATGAACTGTTGTGGCTGCTGCGTGAGAGTGAATGTAAAGTGGTTGCGTACGCGGATGACTTGTTGTTGGTCGTGGAAGGACAGAGCCGAGCGGAGTTGGAGAGAAAGGGTACTAAGTGGATGAGAATGGTGTACGAATGGGGAGTGAAAGTAGGTGTGAGTGTGTCTGAGAACAAGACTGTGATGATGTTGATGAAAGGTAGTATGGCTGGGACGAGGCCTCCCAATGTACGAGTGAATGATAGATGCGTGAGGTATGCGAGGAGCGTAAAATATCTGGGTGTTTGTGTGAGTAAAAGGATGAACTACAGGTTGCATCTGGAGGGTCTGAGAAAGAAATGTATGAATGTGGTGGGAAAATTAAGACGCGTGTTGAGAAGTGAGTGGGGTTTGCGAAAGAAAGCTGTGACTGTGTTGTATAAAGGTCTGTTCATGTCGTGTGTGATGTATGGAGCGAGTGTATGGTATGGAGTGATGAGATTTGAATATGCGAGGGAGCTCATAAATAGGTGCCAGCGAGTGGTGTTGAGTGCGTGTCTAAATGTATGTAGAACGGTCTCCACGGCGGCCATGCAAGTCCTTATGGGTGGCTTGCCGTGGGACCTGGAGTGCGTGAGAAGAGGAGTGTTGTATAAGGTGAGAAAGGGAATTAGTATGAGTGAGTATGATGTAGTGAATGATAGTGACTTGCGTGAGAGAGGTGTGAAAGCATGTATGGAATTGGTGAGTGAAAGGCTGTATGAGATGTGGCAGAATAGATGGAACACCGGTAGCCTCCCGGTGGGGCTCCCTACCTCCCTCACTACCCGGTGTTAGTCTAAGTCGCATGTATGACAGCTTCAGCATGCCTCGGACCCCGAACTGTGCATTCTCAGCGCCAGATCAGTCGACTCGGCCACGCATTCGCCACCATCAGCAACCCCGACAACGTTAGACGGGTCACCGTCGCGTACCTCGCTATTAGGCTACGCTGCCGATCGCCGCTACGACAGGGCCGGACGCTTTGCCCAGAACCTGGGATCGCTTTATCCTTCCACTGTCGTTTTATGGGTAAACTGTGATCGGTCGCCCGTTTACCCGCGCTTGCTTGAATTTCTTCACGTTGACATTCAGAGCACTGGGCAGAAATCACATTGCGTCAACACCCGCGAGGGCCATCGCAATGCTTTGTTTTAATTAGACAGTCGGATTCCCCTAGTCCGTGCCAGTTCTGAGCTGAGCGTTGAATGGCGGCCGAAGAGGACGACCACGACGGCTCGCGCCGCCACGGAAGCCTCGCAGCAAGGAAGATCCGCGGGAGGCCAAGGCACGGGACCGAGCTCGGATCCCGGGACCGGCGCGAGAACGCCGACCGTTCACCTCGCCCAGGCCCGGCACGTCAGCCAGACCCGCTTCCCGACCAAGCCCGACACGCCCCGCTCCTCAGAGCCAATCCTTATTCCGAAGTTACGGATCCAATTTGCCGACTTCCCTTACCTACATTATTCTATCGACTAGAGGCTCTTTACCTTGGAGACCTGCTGCGGATATGGGTACGAACCGGCGCGACACCTCCACGTGGCCCTCTCCTGGATTTTCAAGGTCCGAGGGGAAGATCCGGACACCGCCGCAACTGCGGTGCTCTTCGCGTTCCAAACCCTATCTCCCTGCTAGAGGTTTCCAGGGAACTCGAACGCTTATACAGAAAAGAAAACTCTTCCCGGATCTCCCGACGGCGTCTCCAGGTCATTTTGGGTTACCCCGACGAACACTCTTACGAGGGCCCGAATTGTATGCGGTTCCGCTGCCGGGTTCCGGAATAGGAACCGGATTCCCTTTCGCCCGACGGGCGTGTGTCTTTCGTATAATATTTATTATTATTTCTCGACACTCGAGTATATTGTACGCCGTCATTGACATAGGATTTCTCCTAGGGCTTAGGATCGACTGACTCGTGTGCAACGGCTGTTCACACGAAACCCTTCTCCACGTCAGTCCTCCAGGGCCTCGCTGGAGTATTTGCTACTACCACCAAGATCTGCACCGACGGCGGCTCCAGGCAGGCTCGCGCCCAGACCCTTCTGCGCTCACCGTCGCGACCCTCCTACTCGTCAGGGCTTCGTGACGACGCGAGAGAAGACTAACGCCCGCTCCCGGTTGCCGCCCCACTTGCCGCTGACGGCAGAGTATAGGCTCGACGCTTCAGCGCCATCCATTTTCAGGGCTAGTTGCTTCGGCAGGTGAGTTGTTACACACTCCTTAGCGGATTCCGACTTCCATGGCCACCGTCCTGCTGTCTTAAGCAACCAACGCCTTTCATGGTGTCCCATGAGCGTCGAGTTGGGCGCCTTAACTCTGCGTTTGGTTCATCCCACAGCGCCAGTTCTGCTTACCAAAAATGGCCCACTTGGCACTCTGATCCGAAGATGCTCGTGGCTTCATAATTCAAGAAAGCCAGAGATCTCACCCATTTAAAGTTTGAGAATAGGTTGAGGTCGTTTCGGCCCCAAGGCCTCTAATCATTCGCTTTACCAGATGAGACTCGCGCGCGTTCCGTGCGGAACGGCCGAGTGCCAGCTATCCTGAGGGAAACTTCGGAGGGAACCAGCTACTAGATGGTTCGATTAGTCTTTCGCCCCTATACCCAGTTCCGACGATCGATTTGCACGTCAGAATCGCTACGGACCTCCATCAGGGTTTCCCCTGACTTCGTCCTGACCAGGCATAGTTCACCATCTTTCGGGTCCCAACGTGTACGCTCTGGGTGCGCCTCTTCTCGCGATGAGAACGAGACGCCCCGGGAGTGCGAGGCCGCATCGCGACGCGGCCCATCCTCCCTAGGTCGACGGCCAGGGCCGACCTTCACTTTCATTACGCCTTTAGGTCTCGCGACAAGTCCCAATGACTCGCGTACATGTTAGACTCCTTGGTCCGTGTTTCAAGACGGGTCCTAAGAGTACCCAAAGCAGTAGCGTCGCCGACCGGTATCGGTCTCCCGCGAGACCGCGGGAGACGTTCGCAGGCCTGTCGAAGGTGTACCGTACTGTAACCAACAGCGGGCCAGGACCGGGGACGGCGCGAAGTCCGTAACCTCCGAGTACCGTGGCGCGCGCTTGCGACGGTCTCGACGCACCGTGAATAGTGCGGCCTGATACCTTGCGCGTACCGCCGAGCAGCCGGCCGGGCGACCGAGGGTTTGTCGCGTGCCGTTTTACCGGCGACGCGACAGACACCGCACCCGGGCCGTAGACCGACACCCAGCGGGTCGCGACGTTCTACTTGGGGAGAAGTGCACGACGACGAGCGCCGGACATCGGCGCACGGTAGCGTGCCCGCGCGCGAGCCGCAAGGACTCCGCGGGACATCGCCGACCGACGCGAAGCCAGCGCCGCTGACGATGAATCTCCCCGTTCGATCTTTTGGGTTTCTTAGGTTTACCCCTGAACGGTTTCACGTACTCTTGAACTCTCTCTTCAAAGTTCTTTTCAACTTTCCCTCACGGTACTTGTTCGCTATCGGTCTCGTGGTCGTATTTAGCCTTAGATGGAGTTTACCACCCACTTAGAGCTGCACTCTCAAGCAACCCGACTCTAAGGAGAGATCCTCCCGAGGCGCGCACCGGTCGCTACGGGCCTGGCACCCTCTACGGGTAAGTGGCCCCATTCAAGATGGACTTGGACGCGACGCGGCACCTCGGGATAAGCGGATCCTCCCAAACACCACATTTCCCTGCGGCGGAACCGCGGGATTCGGTGCTGGGCTCTTTCCTGTTCGCTCGCCGCTACTAAGGAAATCCTGGTTAGTTTCTTTTCCTCCGCTTAATAATATGCTTAAATTCAGCGGGTAATCTCGCCTGCTCTGAGGTCGTCGCATAGTGAGTTTTCGTAGCCGTTTGCCTCCTCCGCGTCGCTCATCGTCGTCTCTCCTCTATAATATATATTATAAGAGGGAGAGAGAGAGAGCGTCGAACGAGAGAGCAGCAGCGGCAGCACACGAAATACGCGAGAAGGCAAATCGCCGGGGCGCTAACCGCACACACACTCGTTGGTGGTAATGGAGACGATATATCGCGGGGTTCGAGATTCTCGGATCTCCCTTCTCTTTTATATACGAAATTCGGGCGGAATCGATTCGACGAGTACACGACGCGGCGCGCCGGTCCCCTTTTTTCGCTTTACGAAAATTTCGTTAGCTCGGACACGCGGTCGGCTCGCGATTCAAAACCCTTCTCCGTAAAGAGGTAAAGGATTACGAATGCTCTCTCCGCCGGACGACGACGCGCCGTATATTTCTCCGTAATACCGTTATGTGTGCGGGCAAGGGCGCCTCGGCATAAGACGCGCGAGCGCTATCGCACCGAGAGACGCGGCACAGAGTGCGAGAGCAGTCCGGTCAGTCTGTGTGATGTACGGAGAGGAGAGACGGTGAGACAAGCGCTACCTACTTTCGGGAGACAACGACGCACGCGCCGCTCTAGGGAAAGCGGTGCCATTCACCGTCCTGACCCTTTTTTTGGCCGTTTGTTGCTCCCTTCGCGCGCGCTCTTACTCTCATCCCATTTCTCCTCGGCTCTCGCGTACACACACGACTTGGATACACAAACACGCTCCCCCTCTTAATTCGCGCAGCATTCTCTGGGCGCGCGTTCGCCAACGTTTTACACGCTTGTGCGCTTCACCTCCTCATTATTATTATTATTTCGGTGTGTCATTTCAGACGACGCCAGGATTTGCACCGCGGCCGGTCGGCGCGGCACAGACACCTCGGGCGAACGTCCAACGATCGCTCGTACGCCCATTGTAAGCGTTGCACAGGGCACAGGCGACGCGCGCGCCATTCTCTGGTCGCCCGCGTCGTGGCCGTGCGCGCTTTTCGGGCGCAAGCAGTTTAGGGGTACTAAAACGACCCTCAGCCAGGCGTGGTCCGGGAATTGTATCCGTGGACCGCAATGTGCGTTCGAAATGTCGATGTTCATGTGTCCTGCAGTTCACAAGTTGACGCGCAATTAGCTGCGTTCTTCATCGACCCACGAGCCAAGTGATCCACCGTTCAGGGTAATCGTTCGAAATTTTTGCGTTCGCGAAGAAACGCGCTTCTCGTTCAACCATCGTGGTCTCTTCTCTCGGACGAGAGAGAGAGAGAGAATAATCGTGGTGGCTCTTCGATCAGCCTGTCCGCGCGCGTCCGAGGACGCGCGCGGACCGCCGCCTCTCGCCAGGGAAGGCTACGGCACAAAGATAGAGTTGTGTGTTTCTCGTTCGGAGCGTCTCTCCCGCAACGGGAGAGCCGGGGCGGAAGCTCTTTGAAGAAACCGTCGGACCGACACAGTTGACAGATTGGTCGAAATATCATCGATCCCTTCTCTGTGTTATATATATATATTATAATAATATATGGGGGTCCTCTCGCTCGGCACTCGCGGTCGCACACCGTGTGTTCTCGGCACGCTGACCGCTGCCCCGCGACAACGGGGAGGGCGCGCGTCGACGAACGTCGTGGGTGCTGCACACACGCGTGCGCGGGCATAGGTTACCACCGGTTCGCGCTCAACGCCGAATCGACGCTCTGTGTGTGTGTGTGGACGGAGAATGGCACACACACGAGCGTGATCGCGAAGCGTCTCGCTCCGAATCGTCGTCGAACACCGCCGGGCGCGCTGCTCTGCTTGCCGACTACTTTCGGTCAGAGAGGCGCGACGGCGTCCGTCGTTATATCAAAACACAACAACAAATTCCGTCAAATCCGTTATTTTCTTTTTCTCTGAGAGCGCCTTTTCAGCGCGTCCATTCAGTCGCCGACTGCTGCGAGCGCGCGTCTCTCCCAAAAGAGAGGACTCTCGACGCAGAGCAGGACCTCCGGAACGTTAATGATCCTTCCGCAGGTTCACCTACGGAAACCTTGTTACGACTTTTACTTCCTCTAAATGATCAAGTTTGGTCATCTTCCCGGCAACATCGGCAATGCCGAGACATTGCCGCGCACCAGTCCGAAGACCTCACTAAATCATTCAATCGGTAGTAGCGACGGGCGGTGTGTACAAAGGGCAGGGACGTAATCAACGCGAGCTTATGACTCGCGCTTACTGGGAATTCCTCGTTCATGGGGAACAATTGCAAGCCCCAATCCCTAGCACGAAGGAGGTTCAGCGGGTTACCCGGGCCTTTCGGCCAGGGAACACACGCTGATTCCTTCAGTGTAGCGCGCGTGCGGCCCAGAACATCTAAGGGCATCACAGACCTGTTATTGCTCAATCTCGTGCGGCTAGAAGCCGCCTGTCCCTCTAAGAAGATTTGTTTGTACGTTGGTAGTAAAAACCCGCCAGCCGAAGCCGGGGGCCTTCGCGATACCATAAGGTACGCCTATTTAGCAGGCTAGAGTCTCGTTCGTTATCGGAATTAACCAGACAAATCGCTCCACCAACTAAGAACGGCCATGCACCACCACCCACCGAATCAAGAAAGAGCTATCAATCTGTCAATCCTTCCGGTGTCTGGGCCTGGTGAGGTTTCCCGTGTTGAGTCAAATTAAGCCGCAGGCTCCACTCCTGGTGGTGCCCTTCCGTCAATTCCTTTAAGTTTCAGCTTTGCAACCATACTTCCCCCGGAACCCAAAAGCTTTGGTTTCCCGGAAGCTGCCCGCCGAGTCATCGGAGGAACTTCGGCGGATCGCTAGCTGGCATCGTTTATGGTTAGAACTAGGGCGGTATCTGATCGCCTTCAAACCTCTAACTTTCGTTCTTGATTAATGAAAACATTTTTGGCAAATGCTTTCGCTTCTGTCCGTCTTGCGACGATCCAAGAATTTCACCTCTAACGTCGCAATACGAATGCCCCCATCTGTCCCTATTAATCATTACCTCGGGGTTCCGAAAACCAACAAAATAGAACCGAGGTCCTATTCCATTATTCCATGCACGCAGTATTCAGGCGAAGGTAGCCTGCTTTAAGCACTCTAATTTGTTCAAAGTAAACGTACCGGCCCGACTCGACACTCAGTAAAGAGCACCGCGACGGGATATTAGTTGGGCCGCCCCTCGCGAGGCTAAGCCCACCGGTAGGACGTCCCACATCACGCCAGTTAAACACCGCGAGCGGTGAACCGACGGTGTGCGACACAGATTCAACTACGAGCTTTTTAACCGCAACAACTTTAATATACGCTATTGGAGCTGGAATTACCGCGGCTGCTGGCACCAGACTTGCCCTCCAATGGATCCTCGTTAAAGGATTTAAAGTGTACTCATTCCGATTACGGGGCCTCGGATGAGTCCCGTATCGTTATTTTTCGTCACTACCTCCCCGTGCCGGGAGTGGGTAATTTGCGCGCCTGCTGCCTTCCTTGGATGTGGTAGCCGTTTCTCAGGCTCCCTCTCCGGAATCGAACCCTGATTCCCCGTTACACGTTCCTCATCGGAGGAACTTCGGCGGATCGCTAGCTGGCATCGTTTATGGTTAGAACTAGGGCGGTATCTGATCGCCTTCGAACCTCTAACTTTCGTTCTTGATTAATGAATGAGGGAGAGAATGAGAGCGTTGCGGAAGTGAGTGAGATAGCGTGTATGAGAGTAATTGGTGCGAGACTCCGTAATTTCCTGTTTACGGAGACGAACAAAATTTCTAAGAGTGCGAGTGAGAAAATACTGGACATTGTGGGAGAATATGAGGAACAGATGATGAAAATGTTGTGCAAAAATGAGAGAATACAGGGGAAACTGGATGAGTGTATGCGTCAAGCGAGTCGGGATTTAGCCTACGGCGGAAGTGGAATGATCTATGCGAGCGTGAGTGCGAAAAATGTTGAAAAGAGCGTGATTGAAAAGGTACAGGAAGTGAATGTGAAAACGAGTGAAAACGAAAGAGAAGAGTTATGCGGTAATAGTGAGAGCGGATGATGCAAGTGCGAGTGTGACAAGTGAGGAAGTAAAGGAGAGAATGATGAAGCATGTGAGCAAGTCACTGAATGTGCGTGTGAAAGCGGTGAGGAAAGTGAGGAATGGAGGTGTAGCGATTGAGACGATGAGCGAGATTGAGTTGAAAAGAATAAGAGAGTGTGGTCAGTTTAAGAATGCTGGCCTAAAGGTTGAGCTGCCTCGCAAGATAGGCCCAAAGATCATCTTGTACGATGTGCCGAATGATATGGCGAGTGAAGTGTTAATGAGAGAAATGTATGAGAGGAGCTTGAAAGGGCGAGTGGATGAGAGAGTATTTATGGAACGTGTGCGTGTTGTGAGTAGGAATGCGAAGAAAGATGCAACCTGCGGAAATGTGATATTAGAAGTTACGAGTGCAATAAGAAATGTGCTCTGTAGTGTCGGACGAGTGTTTGTGCATTGGAAGGCCTTTAGGGTGAAAGAGTTTTTCAGTGTGCTGAGGTGCCACAAGTGCTTCGCATTTGGGCACATGATGCGGCAATGCACCGAAAAGGAAAGACTGTGCCAAAAATGCGGATGTGTAGGACACATGATGAGAGATTGTAAAAAGGAAAGTGTGTGTAGAAACTGTAAGCTGAAAGAAAGCAAATGTGATCACTCGGTTCTGTCCGAAGTGTGTCCGGAATACGTGAGAGCGTTAGAAAGAGAGAAAGCGAGAATAAATGACGAATGAATGGTGCGTGAATGTGGTGCAGTATAACTGCCAGAGAGCGTATGCGGTTATGTGTGATCTGGGTGAGATGATGCGCGAACGTCGAGTGAATGTAGCACTGCTGCAAGAACCGTATGAAAGGCATGGACGTGTGGTGGGCTTGCCCATAGGTATGGATGTGATTGTGTGCGAAAGTGGGACGATGAAAGCAGCAGTGGTGGTAAATGACTCTAGGTTAGACGTGATGTACGTGAGAGAGTGTACGAATAAGCTTGGAGTGAGTGTGTGGTTAAAGGGGGACTTTGGCGAAATGTATGTGGTGTCCATGTATTGCCAGTATGGTAAGTGTATCGAGCCGTACTTGGCGTACATGGACAGAGTATGTGAGACGGCCGGGAGAAAGCGTCTGCTGATAGGTATGGATGCGAATGCCGTCTCTCCCTTGTGGTATAGCAAGGGTGGAGGCAGCAGAGAGAGTGAAGCGCGTGGTAGAGTGATTGAGGAATGGATGATTGCGAGCGGGATGAATGTTGTTGAATGAGCCAAGCGAGTTTTACTCGTTCAGCGGGCCGAATGGGGAGAGTGACATCGATGTCACTTTCGTGAACGGCGTGAATGGAGGGTGCCGGTATGAGTGGGAAGTAAAGCCGACTGGGGAGTGAGTGACCATAACGTATTGTTAATACGGATGGTACACAGAGAGAATGTAGGTACGAATGAGGGCATGCGTAGATGGGTGTGCAAGGACGTAGACTGGGAAGGATATATGTGTGATATTCGAGAGAGTGCGTTAGAGGATGCAGCGAGCGCCATATACGAAGCGGATGCGCTGAGCTGTGTAGAGCGAATGATGAAATGGATCCATAGTGCGAATGATCGATGGATGAAGAGGTGTAAACCTGTGTATGCTAGGAAGCTTGTGTGGTGGACGGATGAGCTTGAGAAACTGAAGAAGGCTGTAGGAAGGAGCAGACGTGCCTACCAGCGTGCGAGAAAGAGGAATGGAAGCAGAGTGGAAGAAAGAATGAATGAATATAAGTATGTTTTGCGGGATTATAAGGAGGAAATGCGAAGAGTGAAAGAGGAAAATTGGAAGCGATTTGTGTGCGTGACTGGGAAGAGGGATCCATGGAGCGATGTATATAAGGTGTGCATGGGAAAGCGTGATAGGGTAAGATTAAGTGGCATAAAAGTGGGTGATAGAGTGACGAGTACATGGAAAGAAAGCGCGGATGAGCTAATGAAGAGATTCTTCCCGGCAGCAAGGACGAACGTGGCGATAGACGCCAGGGGAGACGTGAGGGAGGAAGAAAAGCAGTTTGAATGGAGCGAAGTGGGTGTGGCAGTGAGATCGATGAAAGTGGGTAAGGCACCTGGTATGGATGGTGTGAGTGCTGAGATGTTGCGAGCGATTTGGCGTGCTGTCCCGGTATGGATGAAAAGAATGTATGATGTATGTCTGAATACAGCGTGTTTCCCCCCGGCGTGGAAGACTGCGCGGGTAGTAGTGTTATTGAAGTCTCCCGATAAACCTAGGTCGGACCCTGGGTCTTATAGGCCCATTTGACTGCTGTCCGTGCTGGAGAAAGTGTTGGAGCGAATGATGGTTGGAAGACTCGAGCGAACGATGGGTGGAAGAATGTGTGACGCCCAGTACGGATTCGTAAGGAATCGGTCGACCGAGGATGCATGGAATCGAGTGCATGACTGGGTGAATGGGTCGGAGAGAAAGTATGTGTTAGGAGTGTTCGTGGACTTCAAAGGAGCGTTTGATAACCTAGAGTGGGAATGTGTGATCGAGAAATTGCGTGAGGTTGAATGTGAAGAAATTGAATTATGGAAGAGCTATTTTAGCGGCAGGCGTGTATGCATGATGGGTGCGTGTGACACAGTGTGGAAAGACGTAAAACGTGGCTGCCCGCAGGGCTCCATCTGTGATCCATTTATATGGAACCTAATGATGGATGAACTGTTGTGGCGGCTGCGTGAGAGTGAATGTAAAGTGGTTGCGTACGCGGATGACTTGTTGTTGGTCGTGGAAGGACAGAGCCGAGCGGAGTTGGAGAGAAAGGGTACTAAGTGGATGAGAATGGTGTACGAATGGGGAGTGAAAGTAGGTGTGAGTGTGTCTGAGAACAAGACTGTGATGATGTTGATGAAAGGTAGTATGGCTGGGACGAGGCCTCCCAATGTACGAGTGAATGATAGATGCGTGAGGTATGCGAGGAGCGTAAAATATCTGGGTGTTTGTGTGAGTAAAAGGATGAACTACAGGTTGCATCTGGAGTGTCTGAGAAAGAAATGTATGAATGTGGTGGGAAAATTAAGACGCGTGTTGAGAAGTGAGTGGGGTTTGCGAAAGAAAGCTGTGACTGTGTTGTATAAAGGTCTGTTCATGTCGTGTGTGATGTATGGAGCGAGTGTATGGTATGGAGTGATGAGATTTGAATATGCGAGGGAGCTCATAAATAGGTGCCAGCGAGTGGTGTTGAGTGCGTGTCTAAATGTATGTAGAACGGTCTCCACGGCGGCCATGCAAGTCCTTATGGGTGGCTTGCCGTGGGACCTGGTGTGCGTGAGAAGAGGAGTGTTGTATAAGGTGAGAAAGGGAATTAGTATGAGTGAGTATGATGTAGTGAATGATAGTGACTTGCGTGAGAGAGGTGTGGAAGGATGTATGGAATTGGTGAGTGAAAGGCTGTATGAGATGTGGCAGAATAGATGGAATAAGTGCGAGAAAGGAAGAGTGACGTATGAATTTATAAAGAATGTAAGGTTCGCGGGTGAGTGCCGAGAGTTCGAGCCTAGCTTGAGCCTGGGCTATATCCTGACAGGGCATGGAAGTTTGAATGAATTCCTGTATAAGCGTGGTCTGTCTGAGAGTGAGAGCTGTGCATGCGGAGCGGAGAGAGAGAATTAAAAGCATGTGTTGGTTGAGTGTCCAATGTATGGTGATGTGAGGAACCTGAGTGAGTGGGGTGTGATTGTGCGAGAGAATGGCAGTGTGGATGTGAGTCGCATGTTGGAATGTAAGGAAAGGTATGAAAGTGTTGGTGTGTATGCGAAGATTGTTTTTCAGAGAAGGAGGGCGATGCTGAAAGGAGGATAAGAGAAGCCGATGTTCCCGAGGAACATAGGCCGACCACTGCCTGGGAGGTGTAGGCCTCCGAAAGCTGGGAGTGGTCTCGGCCACGAAGATCCAACCAGTGATCTTGACTGGTACCACGGGAGTCGGGTTGCCCAGGGGGATTCGTCCCTCGTCCCGGCAATTGAGGTCGGACTCGTGGGGGTAGTGGTTGAAGCCGCATGCTGGTTAGGGGCTCTCGGGCCTCGACGGGTGAGCAGCGTATCTGCTCGGGCACCAGTCCTGCACAGCTGGTAGAGCGTTGGACAGGCGCTCGCCCCAACCGGTGGGTTGCCGAAGAGTCCTACAAACTCGGAGGCGCTACTGGTAGTTCCTGGCCTGCTGGAACGAGCTGATTGGGCTTATCCCAATTCCGCACCCATGGGGGTCGTGTGATTAAGCTCTCTGAGCAGGTACCGCACGTTAAATCAACCACGGACATCTGTTCCTATCTACTTTCCCCAGGAGGCTATTGACAATTCGACAGTAGTACGGGCATGACGCACCCGGGGCCCATAGGTCCCTTTCAAGCCAGGATGGGAGGCATCGTGTCTGGGGCTGCATGGCCGCGGGAAGATTAATTTGCGCGACCGCAAACGATCCCCCAGGGGCACCTGGCGCAACCTCTGTGGTATATAAGTCGCCCTACCCAGGTGATGGAGGCTCTGCCTGAGTGGACATTTTTTTTCCTGCCATACTCGTGGGATATACATGGAAAGAACAAAACTCAAACAAAAACACAAAAACTTGGCTGATACTTTGGTAACGACTAATGCTGGCACGAAAGTAACCGAAACTCTGAACGCCGAAAAAGAGAGAAAAAGAGAATTGCTGTTTGCGCGAAGGGGATCTGTAAGTAGATCACCACCTCCTTCGGGTAGTACCCAAAAAAACACTGAAGAGACGCATGAAGGGAACACAAGGCTGAGTGATTCTGAAAATGAGAAGGATGGATATGAAAGATTAGAACAGAGCACAGGAGTAAATGAAGTAGAGGAGATGATGGAGACAAAGGAACAGCTCGAGACATTCATGTTTAATGATAACAACAAAATAACAAAATCTGCAATAAAATACATATTGTCCAAATGGGCAGTACTAGAAAATAGACTACATAATGTAGTTTTAGAAAAAGAAAAATGGAAAGCTGCTTACCAAGCTGTTGCTGACTTGAGGCCTAAAGGACTCTCCTATGCCAATGTTACGGCAGGAACTCCAAGGACTGCTACAGGTGCTGTAAAAGAAAAAGAAAGGAAGTCAGATACTACGCACAAAGTAGTACTCATTAAACCTATAAAAGAAGACGAAGATGCGAGAACGAATAGTGAAATAAAGAAGGAGGTTATAAAGGAACTGACAAGTACAAATAAAAGGCTGAGGATAAAGGCAATAAGGCAAATAAGAGGAAAAGGAGTAGTGGTGGAGGTAGATGAAAGAGACGGGGACTTTGTGAAAAGAATAAACCTAACAACAAAGAAATTGAAAGTAGAGGAGCCAAGGAAAATAAATCCTACTCTTATAATTTATGACGTAGACAGGGAATATAAGTTTGAAGATCTCAAAGAAGATTTCATTCTTAAAAACTGTGACGATCCGGATCCAATCGAAATAGAAGAATACAAAAAGGATTGTGTGGGAGTAACTATGACTCTCTCGGTCCTCAAAGCAACACGCTGCGATGGTACTTAGAGAGAGTCGTGGTTGGTTCGTGATGCGCCAACGAAGTCCTCTAGTAAGGACCTTCAGCCTCTCACGTCCAAGTTGTACCTCCATCTCCTTGTGGTGCTCCCGGAAACGGCCTACTTTGAAAGTTTAAACTCGGTAGGTGTCGACTAAGAGAGTGTACAGCGAAGTGCGCCCCTAAGGGCTTCGGCCCATGCGCCTACGGTCATGGTGAGTTGTGGGGCTAAGAAAGACCGGGGTTTCTTGGGGGCTCTCGGTTGTCAATCCGTTTGCCCCCCTACACGCAGTTAATTATGGAGAGAAATTTGAATGAGAATACTGTCCCGGGTTCTCGGATGGCCCGGGGACTGCGTGCGAGTGCTCGCTTGAGTGAGAGCGCGAGAGGTGCGGAGGACCCTGACGGGGTCGCAGCTGGTCCGTCGCAAACCACTATAAGGACCAGCCAGGCTGAAGTGGACAGCCTAGAGGAGGAAATGGTCAGCTGTGAGCAGTGTTCGGCGAGGTTTAGGAACATGCGTGGTCTTGGTGTCCACAAAGTACGTGCTCACCCACTACAAGCCAACAGTGCTATCAATGTTGACCGCGTAAAGGCCAGATGGTCAGTTGAGGAAACTAGACTCATGGCACGCGCTGAGGCTGAAGGCACCTTAGCCGGGGAGCTTTTCATTAACCAGTATCTGGATACAAGGTTCCCCAATAGGAGTCTCGAAGCCATCAAGTGTAAACGGCAACAGGAGCCTTACCGAGTGATGGTTAGAGACTTCTGCCACGAGATCCAATCGCGTCGCGCGATTGTGATCGATGAGGGCGATAGGGATGGTGCGGTGATGACACGAGCCGACACCATTCCTGCGGCCACTGAGGCTAGTACTGACGATCAAAGCGCACATCAGCCTTCCCCTGAACAAAGTTCTCAGAGGCTGCGGGACAAGATACAATCACTCGTAGAGCAGAGTGCGGCGTTCCGTAGCTACGAGGCTGATACTCTTGCTGGCACGGCAAGAGATGCTCTGACGGCGGGGAGGGTCGACGTCTTGGCTATCAAGAGATGGCTGGGCATGATCTTCCCTCGGCCGCTACAAGTGCGCCCTCCGCAACGCGTTTCGGCAAAGAAGCACTGTCCTCCAGTCAAGCGAGTGAGCAGGGAGCAGAGGAGAAAGAGGGAGTATGCAATTTTGCAATCCTTCTACAAGAAGAACAAGAAGTCCTGTTTGTCGCGTATCCTCGAGGGCGACTCGGTGCGCAAGAGGCCGTCTGCTGTCGAATTCTTTAACTGCTGGCGCCCCATTATGGAGGCCTCCAGCGGTGCGGATGGAGACATGACGGACTTGCGTGAGTCGTTTGAGGAAGCGGCACAGGCTGCGAGTGCTGGCCGGGGCCGTACGTCAAGTTTGAGAGGGATTCACCTCGAAGGTCTCGGCGATGGCGCTGCCACGGATCCAGTTCCTTTGGCGGATAAGACCTTGCTCTGGGATTCTATAACACCTGCAGAGGTAAACAGGATTTCCGTAAGGACTGGCACTGCGCCCGGATGGACCAGATTACGCCGAGGATGTGGAACGCTGTTCCTGCGATTCTTCGTGCACTTCTGTTCAATCTGCTGCTCCTGGCAGAGACGATCTCCTCGTCAATCGCCACAACCAGAACGGTGGCCACAACTCCTTGTGAAGGGGGGTATGTCCGATCGGCCAGGTCCGACGGAGTACCGTCCTCTCAGCATAAGATCCGTTATAACAAAACACTTCCACAAGATATTGGCAAAGAGATTGGCAGCCCTCGACATCTTCGACAAGCGCCAAAGGGGGTTCCGGCCGGTGGACGGGGTATGTGAGAACGTCACAGTCCTTTCATCCGTGCTTTGGGACGCCCGGAGGCGTTGTCGTTCTCTGCATGTGGCGTGCGTTGATCTGTCGAAAGCTTTCGATACGTTTGCGCACGCTGCTATTCATACGACTCTCGATGAGCTGGGGCTCCTTCGGGAGTTTAGAGAGTACGTAAGGGCTGTCTATTCGAATGCGCTGACCAAGTTGCAGGGGGTCAACGCTGAGGAAGTGTCGGCCATTATGATTGGCCGTGGCGTGAGACAGGGTGATCCGTTGTCGCCCCTGCTGTTCAATCTGGTCGTAGATAGAGCACTAGGAATTCTCTCGGAGGACGTTGGCTATCGATTGGGTAACCGGCTTATCAATGCGCTGGGCTACGCAGACGACATTGTGCTCCTGGTCTCTACCAGAGATGGTCTGAAGGAGAACTTGACACGGCTTCATGACGCCTTTATGCGAAATGGGCTCGAGATCAACGCGAGAAAGACCGGAGTGCTGTCCATGGTGGCGTCCGGCAGAGACAAGAAGGTGAAGGTGGACACCACACCTTATTTCACCGTGGGGGGGAGCGATGATACCGCAAAGATCCCTGGTCAATGTCTGGACGTATCTGGGCTGCGAATACACAGGTGCTAGGGAACTCGCAAGCGATCCACCCTTAGCTCAGGCCATCGAGCAACTCACGAGGGCACCTCTTAAGCCGCAACAGCGGCTGAGGTTGTTGCGTGACTGTCTCCTTCCACGGTATTATCACCGATGGACAGTGGGTACGGTCTCGGCCAAAACCCTCAAGGGTAAGAATATCATCGTACGCACCGCGGTGCGACGATGGCTGCGTTTTCCCCATGATGTTCCTGCTGGATACCTGCATGCGCCGATACAGAGTAGCGGGCTTGGAATGCCTCTATTGAGAACTTTGATCCCAATTCTGAAACATAACCGACTGCAGCGGTTGTGTCGGAGTACTCTACCCGCAGCATGCGCGGCTGCCGAAACAACGTATGTGGCTAGGCAGCTTGTCTGGTGTGAAAACCAGATGCGAGTGCGGGGTCACAGAGTGACTACGACCGCTGAGCTCAGACAGCAGTGTGCGGCCTGGTTGCGAGAGTCGTGCGATGGGAGTAGACTCAGAGAGGTTGCGGCCTCCAACCTGAGCTCCTACTGGGTATCGGCTGGCGCCGATGCCATCCCAGGTGCCGACTACGTGCACTATCACCACATACGAGCTAACTGCATACCGTCTAGAGCGAGATGCTTCCGAAGTCGTGATGGGCGCGATAATCGCTGTCGTGCCGGTTGTCCCGAAACCGAGACGCCGGCTCACTGCGTGCAACGCTGCTTCAGAACGCACGGAGTGAAAATCCTGCGGCATGACGACCTATGCCGTCAAGTTGGTGGCTATTTACAGCAGAAGGGATGGCGCGTCGATGCGGAACAAGCGTATTCGACGTCTGCCGGCCGGAGGCGGCCCGACCTGACCATCGCTAAGGGTGGTGAGGCAGTGGTCGTAGACGCGCAGGTAGTGTCTAGCAAAACCGCGTTGGAGATGTCCCACGAGCGTAAGGTGGAAAAGTACCGGTCATGTAATGATCTGGCAGCCGCTGTGGCGGAGCGCACAGGAGTACCACGAAATAATGTTCGTTTTACCGCCATTACTATTTCGTGGCAAGGTGTCTGGAGCTCGCGAAGCGAGTCTGAGATGCGGGGGCTGGGTTTAACGTCCGCCCAGCTCCGAACGTTGACGACTCGGGTCTTGTGGGGCTCATGGCTGGAAACGTTTTAACGCAATGACATCGCGTTATAACGAGAGAAGACGGAACGTGGCCTCATCTAGTGGTGCATGATGGATGGCGCGTAGAGTTGGGGGCCTCCGCATCATTCGCGCGAGTTTGAATGATTGCGTGAATAGTCGAGGTGAAATACGAGCTGCCTTTAGCTAGCTCCGACCTTCACGATCCAGGGTGTTGACTGCGAACACCAACAGTAAACAGCTCTGCAATATCGCTGTCGGTGGCTACTTGGCGACTGTGATTTTGTAGCAGTCGTCGCGCACCGTAGGCGAAACAGCCAAATGCCTCGTCATCTAATTAGTGACGCGCCATCGCCACCCTCCACTGACCCCTTTCCAGGTCCTTCTCGTCGGCCGCCCGCTGGGTCACGACGCCGCCCAACACCCGCTGCCCCTGTCCCTGCTCCCCGCAAGCCCCGCAATTCCCATGCCCACACTGTGATCGTGCGTTCACCACGAAGACCGGACTCGGCCTCCATCGCCGACGTGCACACGAGGCCATCGTCAACGAGGAGGTTAACGTCGAGAGGGTTAACCGCCAATGGAGCGACGAAGAGAAGCGCATGATGGCGAGGGAGAAGGCGCTTGCCGCGAATCGAGGCGTTAGGTTTATGAATCAACATCTGTTAACCGTCGTCCCGAATCGCACCCTTGATGCCATCAAGGGGATGCGTAAGAACGGCGGTTACCAGCGCCTCGTCGCGACGGCACTGGAGGAATCTGGCAGCCGCATCATCGAGCGAGAGCTCGTTTCTCTCGGCCGGTGGCTCCAGTCCTCCCGTCTCCCCTCGACCCATCGCCATCTCTCCCCACGGGTCGCCTGGCTCGCCTCCGCTTTCTCCATCTTCTCCCGGCTGGGGTGATGCGTACGGCAGTTTTGCCGGTGCTATACGCGCGCTCATCCCGGTTGTGGAGGCCATCCAGGGATGGAAGTCCCATATCCTGATCCAGATCAGATCAGGAATTCTGGATGGCCAGCGGAGGACCTGGGCCCGTGGGTATTGAGTGTGTTCCCTCCGACGCTTCCTCGTGTGCGACCGCCTGTACGAAACCGTGTCGTCAATCCGGATAGAAAAGCGCGCCGCCGAGCGGAGTATGCGCGCGTCCAGCGCCTCTTCCGTTCGAGCATGTCGCGCGCGGCCAAGGAGATTCTGGATGGTGCCACTGGAGGCAGACGTGGTTCCCGGTGTGCGGCAGATGGCCGCGCACTGGGGCCCGTTCGTAGCGCAGGAGTCCGCTCCTGTCGCACCGGCTCCGCGTCTTCCACCGAAAGCGGAGCTTAGTGGCACCTGGTCTCCAATCTCCTGTGAGGAGGCGGCAGCCATCAACCTGCCCCTCAACTCCATTATGAGGGACGCCAGGACGGCTACATTGTCGCCGCACCCGTCATCAAAGCACCGCTGCCTTAGATCGACTAGCTTGGACTTGCGAAGCCTTTGGGCAAAGATCTTATGTAAGTGCCTCACGACCACGGAGGTGATGGAGATCGAACGGAAATCCCCCGGCAGGGAGCACTCCCCCCTCTTCGGGATGAAAACCGTCCGACTCACCAGCATCGATGCTGGGAAACCTCCGTATTGCAGCACGATGTTGAAGAGGAGAGCTTTGATAGAAGCTGGTACCGCTCTCCATATCCGTACGCCGATGCCGTCTAATCCGAGGGCCGAGTTGAGGGGCAGGTTGATGGCTGCCGACTCCTCACAGAAGATTGGAGACCAGGTGCCACTAAGCTCCGCTTTCGGTGGAAGACGCGGAGCCGGTGCGACAGGAGCGGACTCCTGCGCTACGAACGGGCCCCAGTGCGCGGCCATCTGCCGCACACCGGGAACCACGTCTGCCTCAGTGGCACCATCCAGAATCTCCTTGGCCGCGCGCGACATGCTCGAACGGAAGAGGCGCTGGACGCGCGCATACTCCGCTCGGCGGCGCGCTTTTCTATCCGGATTGACGACACGGTTTCGTACGGGCGGTCGCACACGAGGAAGCGTCGGAGGGAACACACTCAATACCCACGGGCCCAGGTCCTCCGCTGGCCATCCAGAATTCCTGATCCGATCTGGATCAGGATATGGGACTTCCATCCCTGGATGGCCTCCACAACCGGGATGAGCGCGCGTATAGCACCGGCAAAACTGCCGTACGCATCACCCCAGCCGGGAGAAGATGGAGAAAGCGGAGGCGAGCCAGGCGACCCGTGGGGAGAGATGGCGATGGGTCGAGGGGAGACGGGAGGACTGGAGCCACCGGCCGAGAGAAACGAGCTCTCGCTCGATGATGCGGCTGCCAGATCCTCCAGTGCCGTCGCGACGAGGCGCTGGTAACCGCCGTTCTTACGCATCCCCTTGATGGCATCAAAGGTGCGATTCGGGACGACGGTTAACAGATGTTGATTCATAAACCCTACGCCTCGATTCGCGGCAAGCGCCTTCTCCCTCGCCATCATGCGCTTCTCTTCGTCGCTCCATTGGCGGTTAACCCTCTCGACGTTAACCTCCTCGTTGACGATGGCCTCGTGTGCACGTCGGCGATGGAGGCCGAGTCCGGTCTTCGTGGTGAACGCACGATCACAGTGTGGGCATGGGAATTGCGGGGCTTGCGGGGAGCAGGGACAGGGGCAGCGGGTGTTGGGCGGCGTCGTGGCCCAGCGGGCGGCCGACGAGAAGGGCCTGGAAAGGGGTCAGGGGTGGGTGGCGATGGCGCGTCACTAATTAGATGACGAGGCATTTGGCTGTTTCGCCTACGGTGCGCGACGACTGCTACAAAATCACAGTCGCCAAGTAGCCACCGACAGCGATATTGCAGAGCTGTTTACTGTTGGTGTTCGCAGTCAACACCCTGGATCGTGAAGGTCGGAGCTAGCTAAAGGCAGCTCGTATTTCACCTCGACCATTCACGCAATCATTCAAACTCGCGCGAATGATGCGGAGGCCCCCAACTCTACGCGCCATCCATCATGCACCACTAGATGAGGCCACGTTCCGTCTTCTCTCGTTATAACGCGATGTCATTGCGTTAAAACGTTTCCAGCCATGAGCCCCACAAGACCCGAGTCGTCAACGTTCGGAGCTGGGCGGACGTTAAACCCAGCCCCCGCAACTCAGACTCGCTTCGCGAGCACCAGACACCTTGCCACGAAATAGTAATGGCGGTAAAACGAACATTATTTCGTGGTACTCCTGTGCGCTCCGCCACAGCGGCTGCCAGATCATTACATGACCGGTACTTTTCCACCTTACGCTCGTGGGACATCTCCAACGCGGTTTTGCTAGACACTACCTGCGCGTCTACGACCACTGCCTCACCACCCTTAGCGATGGTCAGGTCGGGCCGCCTCCGGCCGGCAGACGTCGAATACGCTTGTTCCGCATCGACGCGCCATCCCTTCTGCTGTAAATAGCCACCAACTTGACGGCATAGGTCGTCATGCCGCAGGATTTTCACTCCGTGCGTTCTGAAGCAGCGTTGCACGCAGTGAGCCGGCGTCTCGGTTTCGGGACAACCGGCACGACAGCGATTATCGCGCCCATCACGACCTCGGAAGCATCTCGCTTTAGACGGTATGCAGTTAGCTCGTATGTGGTGATAGTGCACGTAGTCGGCACCTGGGATGGCATCGGCGCCAGCCGATACCCAGTAGGAGCTCAGGTTGGAGGCCGCAACCTCTCTGAGTCCACTCCCATCGCACGACTCGCGCAACCAGGCCGCACACTGCTGTCCGAGCTCAGCGGTCGTAGTCACTCTGTGACCCCGCACTCGCATCTGGTTTTCACACCAGACAAGCTGCCTAGCCACATACGTGATTTCGGCAGCCGCGCATGCTGCGGGTAGAGTACTCCGACACAACCGCTGCAGTCGGTTATGTTTCAAAATTGGGATCAAAGTTCTCAATAGAGGCATTCCAAGCCCGCCACTCTGTATCGGCGCATGCAGGTATCCAGCAGGAACATCATGGGGAAAACGCAGCCATCGTCGCACCGCGGTGCGTACGATGATATTCTTACCCTTGAGGGTTTTGGCCGAGACCGTACCCACTGTCCATCGGTGATAATACCGTGGAAGGAGACAGTCACGCAACAACCTCAGCCGCTGTTGCGGCTTAAGAGGTGCCCTCGTGAGTTGCTCGATGGCCTGAGCTAAGGGTGGATCGCTTGCGAGTTCCCTAGCACCTGTGTATTCGCAGCCCAGATACGTCCAGACATTGACCAGGGATCTTTGCGGTATCATCGCTCCCCCCCACGGTGAAATAAGGTGTGGTATCCACCTTCACCTTCTTGTCTCTGCCGGACGCCACCATGGACAGCACTCCGGTCTTTCTCGCGTTGATCTCGAGCCCATTTTGCATAAAGGCGTCTGAAGTCGTGTCAAGTTCTCCTGCAGACCATCTCTGGTAGAGACCAGGAGCACAATGTCGTCTGCGTAGCCCAGCGCATTGATAAGCCGGTTACTCAACCGATAGCCAACGTCCTCCGAGAGAATTCCTAGTGCTCTATCTACGACCAGATTGAACAGCAGGGGCGACAACGGATCACCCTGTCTCACGCCACGGCCAATCATAATGGCCGACACTTCCTCAGCGTTGACCCCCTGCAACTCGGTCAGCGCATTCGAATAGACAGCCCTTACGTACTCTCTAAACTCCCGAGGGAGCCCCAGCTCATCGAGAGTCGTATGAATAGCAGCGTGCGCAACCGTATCGAAAGCTTTCGACAGATCAACGCACGCCACATGCAGAGAACGACAACGCCTCCGGGCGTCCCAAAGCACGGATGAAAGGACTGTGACGTTCTCACATACCCCGTCCACCGGCCGGAACCCCCTTTGGCGCTTGTCGAAGATGTCGAGGGCTGCCAATCTCTTTGCCAATATCTTGTGGAAGTGTCTTGTTATAACGGATCTTATGCTGAGAGGACGGTACTCCGTCGGACCTGGCCGATCGGACATACCCCCCTTCACAAGGAGTTGTGGCCACCGTTCTGGTTGTGGCGATTGACGAGGAGATCGTCTCTGCCAGGAGCAGCAGATTGAACAGAAGTGCACGAAGAATCGCAGGAACAGCGTTCCACATCCTCGGCGTAATCTGGTCCATCCGGGCGCAGTGCCAGTCCTTACGGAAATCCTGTTTACCTCTGCAGGTGTTATAGAATCCCAGAGCAAGGTCTTATCCGCCACAGGAACTGGATCCGTGGCAGCGCCATCGCCGAGACCTTCGAGGTGAATCCCTCTCAAACTTGACGTACGGCCCCGGCCAGCACTCGCAGCCTGTGCCGCTTCCTCAAACGACTCACGCAAGTCCGTCATGTCTCCATCCGCACCGCTGGAGGCCTCCATAATGGGGCGCCAGCAGTTAAAGAATTCGACAGCAGACGGCCTCTTGCGCACCGAGTCGCCCTCGAGGATACGCGACAAACAGGACTTCTTGTTCTTCTTGTAGAAGGATTGCACAATTGCATACTCCCTCTTTCTCCTCTGCTCCCTGCTCTCTCGCTTGACTGGAGGACAGTGCTTCTTTGCCGAAACGCGTTGCGGAGGGCGCACTTGTAGCGGCCGAGGGAAGATCATGCCCAGCCATCTGTTGATAGCCAAGACGTCGACCCTCCCCGCCGTCAGAGCATCTCTTGCCGTGCCAGCAAGAGTATCAGCCTCGTAGCTACGGAACGCCGCACTCTGCTCTACGAGTGATTGTATCTTGTCCCGCAGCCTCTGAGAACTTTGTTCAGGGGAAGGCTGATGTGCGCTTTGATCGTCAGTACTAGCCTCAGTGGCCGCAGGAATGGTGTCGGCTCGTGTCATCACCGCACCATCCCTATCGCCCTCATCGATCACAATCGCGCGACGCGATAGGATCTCTTGGCAGAAGTCTCTAACCATCACTCGGTAAGGCTCCTGTTGCCGTTTACCCTTGATGGCTTCGAGACTCATATTGGGGAACCTTGTCTCCAGATACTAGTTAATGAAAAGATCCCCGGCTAAGGTGCCTTCAGCCTCAGCGCGTGCCATGAGTCTAGTTTCCTCAACTGACCATCCTGCCTTTACGCGGTCAACATTGATAGCACTGTTGGCTTGTAGTGGGTGAGCACGTACTTTGTGGACACCAAGACCACGCATGTTCCGGAACCTCGCCGAACACTGCTCACAGCTGACCATTTCCTCCTCTAGGCTGTCCACTTCAGCCTGGCTGGTCCTTATAGTGGTTTGCGACGGACCAGCTGCGACCCCGTCAGGGTCCTCCGCACCTCTCGCGCTCTCACTCAAGCGAGCACTCGCACGCAGTCCCCGGGCCATCCGAGAACCCGGGACAGTATTCTCATTCAAATTTCTCTCCATAATTAACTGCGTGTAGGGGGGCAAACGGATTGACAACCGAGAGCCCCCCAAGAAACCCCGGTCTTTCTTAGCCCCACAACTCACCATGACCGTAGGCGCATGGGCCGAAGCCCTTAGGGGCGCACTTCGCTGTACACTCTCTTAGTCGACACCTACCGAGTTTAAACTTTCAAAGTAGGCCGTTTCCGGGAGCACCACAAGGAGATGGAGGTACAACTTGGACGTGAGAGGCTGAAGGTCCTTACTAGAGGACTTCGTTGGCGCATCACGAACCAACCACGACTCTCTCTAAGTACCATCGCAGCGTGTTGCTTTGAGGACCGAGAGAGTCATAGTTACTCCCACACAATCCTTTTTGTATTCTTCTATTTCGATTGGATCCGGATCGTCACAGTTTTTAAGAATGAAATCTTCTTTGAGATCTTCAAACTTATATTCCCTGTCTACGTCATAAATTATAAGAGTAGGATTTATTTTCCTTGGCTCCTCTACTTTCAATTTCTTTGTTGTTAGGTTTATTCTTTTCACAAAGTCCCCGTCTCTTTCATCTACCTCCACCACTACTCCTTTTCCTCTTATTTGCCTTATTGCCTTTATCCTCAGCCTTTTATTTGTACTTGTCAGTTCCTTTATAACCTCCTTCTTTATTTCACTATTCGTTCTCGCATCTTCGTCTTCTTTTATAGGTTTAATTAGTACTACTTTGTGCGTAGTATCTGACTTCCTTTCTTTTTCTTTTACAGCACCTGTAGCAGTCCTTGGAGTTCCTGCCGTAACATTGGCATAGGAGAGTCCTTTAGGCCTCAAGTCAGCAACAGCTTGGTAAGCAGCTTTCCATTTTTCTTTTTCTAAAACTACATTATGTAGTCTATTTTCTAGTACTGCCCATTTGGACAATATGTATTTTATTGCAGATTTTGTTATTTTGTTGTTATCATTAAACATGAATGTCTCGAGCTGTTCCTTTGTCTCCATCATCTCCTCTACTTCATTTACTCCTGTGCTCTGTTCTAATCTTTCATATCCATCCTTCTCATTTTCAGAATCACTCAGCCTTGTGTTCCCTTCATGCGTCTCTTCAGTGTCTTTTTGGGTACTACCCGAAGGAGGTGGTGATCTACTTACAGATCCCCTTCGCGCAAACAGCAATTCTCTTTTTCTCTCTTTTTCGGCGTTCAGAGTTTCGGTTACTTTCGTGCCAGCATTAGTCGTTACCAAAGTATCAGCCAAGTTTTTGTGTTTTTGTTTGAGTTTTGTTCTTTCCATGTATATCCCACGAGTATGGCAGGAAAAAAAATGTCCACTCAGGCAGAGCCTCCATCACCTGGGTAAGGCGACTTATATACCACAGAGGTTGCGCCAGGTGCCCCTGGGGGATCGTTTGCGGTCACGCAAATTAACCTCCCCGCGGCCATGCAGCCCCAGACACTATGCCTCCCATCCTGGCTTGAAAGGGACCTATGGGCCCCGGGTGCGTCATGCCCGTACTACTGTCGAATCGTCAATAGCCTCCTGGGGAAAGTAGATAGGAACAGATGTCCGTGGTTGATTTAACGTGCGGTACCTGCTCAGAGAGCTTAATCACACGACCCCCATGGGTGCGGAATTGGGATAAGCCCAATCAGCTCGTTCCAGCAGGCCAGGAACTACCAGTAGCGCCTCCGAGTTTGTAGGACTCTTCGGCAACCCACCGGTTGGGGCGAGCGCCTGTCCAACGCTCTACCAGCTGTGCAGGACTGGTGCCCGAGCAGATACGCTGCTCACCCGTCGAGGCCCGAGAGCCCCTAACCAGCATGCGGCTTCAACCACTACCCCCACGAGTCCGACCTCAATTGCCGGGACGAGGGACGAATCCCCCTGGGCAACCCGACTCCCGTGGTACCAGTCAAGATCACTGGTTGGATCTTCGTGGCCGAGACCACTCCCAGCTTTCGGAGGCCTACACCTCCCAGGCAGTGGTCGGCCTATGTTCCTCGGGAACATCGGCTTCTCTTATCCTCCTTTCAGCATCGCCCTCCTTCTCTGAAATACAATCTTCGCATACACACCAACACTTTCATACCTTTCCTTACATTCCAACATGCGACTCACATCCACACTGCCATTCTCTCGCACAATCACACCCCACTCACTCAGGTTCCTCACATCATCATACATTGGACACTCAACCAACACATGCTTTTAATTCTCTCTCTCCGCTCCGCATGCACAGCTCTCACTCTCAGACAGACCACGCTTATACAGGAATTCATTCAAACTTCCATGCCCTGTCAGGATATAGCCCAGGCTCAAGCTAGGCTCGAACTCTCGGCACTCACCCGCGAACCTTACATTCTTTATAAATTCATACGTCACTCTTCCTTTCTCGCACTTATTCTATCTATTCTGCCACATCTCATACAGCCTTTCACTCACCAATTCCATACATCCTCCCACACCTCTCTCACGCAAGTCACTATCATTCACTACATCATACTCACTCATACTAATTCCCTTTCTCACCTTATACAACATTCCTCTTCTCACGCACTCCAGGTCCCACGGCAAGCCACCCATAAGGACTTGCATGGCCGCCGTGGAGACCGTTCTACATACATTCAGACACGCACTCAACACCACTCGCTGGCACCTATTTATGAGCTCCCTCGCATATTCAAATCTCATCACTCCATACCATACACTCGCTCCATACATCACACACGACATGAACAGACCTTTATACAACACAGTCACAGCTTTCTTTCGCAAACCCCACTCACTTCTCAACACGCGTCTTAATTTTCCCACCACATTCATACATTTCTTTCTCAGACACTCCAGATGCAACCTGTAGTTCATCCTTTTACTCACACAAACACCCAGATATTTCACGCTCCTCGCATACCTCACGCATCTATCATTCACTCGTACATTGGGAGGCCTCGTCCCAGCCATACTACCTTTCATCAACATCATCACAGTCTTGTTCTCAGACACACTCACACCTCCTTTCACTCCCCATTCGTACACCATTCTCATCCACTTAGTACCCTTTCTCTCCAACTCCGCTCGGCTCTGTCCTTCGACGACCAACAACAAGTCATCCGCGTACGCAACCACTTTACATTCACTCTCACGCAGCCGCCACAACAGTTCATCCATCATTAGGTTCCATATAAATGGATCACAGATGGAGCCCTGCGGGCAGCCACGCTTTACGTCTTTCCACACTGTGTCACACGCACCCATCATGCATACACGCCTGCCGCTAAAATAGCTCTTCCATAATTTAATTTTTTCACATTCAACCTCACGCAATTTCTCGATCACACATTCCCACTCTAGGTTATCAAACGCTCCTTTGAAGTCCACGAACACTCCTAACACATACTTTCTCTCCGACCCATTCACCCAGTCATGCACTCGATTCCATGCATCCTCGGTCGACCGATTCCTTACGAATCCGTACTGGGCGTCACACATTCTTCCACCCATCGTTCGCTCGAGTCTTCCAACCATCATTCGCTCCAACACTTTCCCCAGCACGGACAGCAGTCAAATGGGCCTATAAGACCCAGGTTCGGACCTAGGTTTATCGGGAGACTTCAATAACACTACCATCCGCGAAGTCTTCCACGCCGGGGGGAAACACGCTGTATTCAGACATACATCATACATTCTTTTCATCCATACCGGGACAGCACGCCAAATCGCTCGCAACATCTCAGCACTCACACCATCCATACCAGGTGCCTTACCCACTTTCATCGATCTCACTGCCACATCCACTTCGCTCCATTCAAACTGCTTTTCTTCCTCCCTCACGTCTCCCCTGGCGTCTATCGCCACGTTCGTCCTTGCTGCCGGGAAGAATCTCTTCATTAGCTCATCCGCGCTTTCTTTCCATGTACTCGTCACTCTATCATCCACTTTTATGCCACTTAATCTTACCCTATCACGCTTTCCCATGCACACCTTATATACATCGCTCCATGGATCCCTCTTCCCAGTTACGCACACAAATCGCTTCCAATTTTCCTCTTTCACTCTTCGCATTTCCTCCTTATACTCCCGCAAAACATACTTATATTCATTCATTCTTTTTTCCACTCTGCTTCCATTCCTCTTTCTCGCACGCTGGTAGGCACGTCTGCTTCTTCCTACAGCCTTCTTCAGTTTCTCAAGCTCATCCGTCCACCACACAAGCTTCCTAGCATACACAGGTTTACCCTCTTCATCCATTGATCATTCGCACTATGGATCCATTTCATCATTCGCTCTACACAGCTCTGCGCATCCGCTTCGTCTATGGCGCTCGCTGCATCCTCTAACGCACTCTCTCGCATATCACACATATATCCTTCCCAGTCTACGTCCTTGCACACCCATCTACGCATGCCCTCATTCGTACTTTACATTCTCTCTGTGTACCATCCGTATTAACAATACGTTATGGTCACTCACTCCCCAGTCGGCTTTACTTCCCACTCATACCGGCACCCTCCATTCACGCCGTTCACGAAAGTGACATCGATGTCACTCTCCTCATTCGGCCCGCTGAACGAGTAAAACTCGCTTGGCTCATTCAACAACATTCATCCCGCTCGCAATCATCCATTCCTCAATCACTCTACCACGCGCTTCACTCTCTCTGCTGCCTCCACCCTTGCTATACCACAAGGGAGAGACGGCATTCGCATCCATACCTATCAGCAGACGCTTTCTCCCGACCGTCTCACATACTCTGTCCATGTACGCCAAGTACGGCTCGATACACTTACCATACTGGCAATACATGGACACCACATACATTTCGCCAAAGTCCCCCTTCAACCACACACTCACTCCAAGCTTATTCGTACACTCTCTCACGCACATCACGTCTAACCTAGAGTCATTTACCACCACTGCTGCTTTCACCGTCCCACTTTCGCACACAATCACATCCATACCTATGGGCAAGCCCACCACATGTCCATGCCTTTCATACGGTTCTTGCAGCAGTGCTACACTCACTCGACGTTCGCGCATCATCTCACCCAGCTCACACATAATTGCATACGCTCTCTGGCAGTTATACTGCACCACATTCACGCACCATTCATTCGTCATTTATTCTCGCTTTCTCTCTCTCTAACGCTCTCACGTATTCCGGACACACTTCGGACAGAACCGAGTGATCACATTTGCTCCCTTTCAGCTTACAGTTTCTACACACACTTTCCTTTTTACAATCTCTCATCATGTGTCCTACACATCCACATTTTTGGCACAGTCTTTCCTTTTCGGTGCATTGCCGCATCATGTGCCCAAATGCGAAGCACTTGTGGCACCTCAGCACACTGAAAAACTCTTTCACCCTAAAGGCCTTCCAATGCACAAACACTCGTCCGTCACTACAGAGCACATTTCTTATTGCACTCGTAACTTCTAATATCACATTTCCGCAGGTTGCATCTTTCTTCGCATTCCTACTCACAACACGCACACGTTCCATAAATACTCTCTCATCTACTCGCCCTTTCAAGCTCCTCTCATACATTTCTCTCATTAACACTTCACTCGCCATATCATTCGGCACATCGTACAAGATGATCTTTGGGCCTATCTTGCGAGGCAGCTCAACCTTTAGGCCAGCATTCTTAAACTGACCACACTCTCTTATTCTTTTCAACTCACTCTCGCTCATCGTCTCAATCGCTACACCTCCATTCCTCACTTTCCTCACCGCTTTCACACGCACATTCAGTGACTTGCTCACATGCTTCATCATTCTCTCCTTTACTTCCTCACTTGTCACATTCGCACTTGCATCATCCGCTCTCACTATTACCGCATAACTCTTCTCTTTCGTTTTCACTTGTTTTCACATTCACTTCCTGTACCTTTTCAATCACGCTCTTTTCAACATTTTTCGCACTCACGCTCGCATAGCTCATTCCACTTCCGCCGTAGGCTTAATCCCGACTCGCTCGATGCATACACTCATCCAGTTTCCCCTGTATTCTCTCATTTTTGCACAACATTTTCATCATCTGTTCCTCATATTCTCCCACAATGTCCAGTATTTTCTCACTCGCACTCTTTGAAATTTTGTTCGTCTCCGTAAACAGGAATTTACGGAGTCTCGCACCAATTACTCTCATACACGCTATCTCACTCACTTCCGCAACGCTCTCATTCTCTCCCTCATTCATTAATCAAGAACGAAAGTTAGAGGTTCGAAGGCGATCAGATACCGCCCTAGTTCTAACCATAAACGATGCCAGCTAGCGATCCGCCGAAGTTCCTCCGATGACTCGGCGGGCAGCTTCCGGGAAACCAAAGCTTTTGGGTTCCGGGGGAAGTATGGTTGCAAAGCTGAAACTTAAAGGAATTGACGGAAGGGCACCACCAGGAGTGGAGCCTGCGGCTTAATTTGACTCAACACGGGAAACCTCACCAGGCCCAGACACCGGAAGGATTGACAGATTGATAGCTCTTTCTTGATTCGGTGGGTGGTGGTGCATGGCCGTTCTTAGTTGGTGGAGCGATTTGTCTGGTTAATTCCGATAACGAACGAGACTCTAGCCTGCTAAATAGGCGTACCTTATGGTATCGCGAAGGCCCCCGGCTTCGGCTGGCGGGTTTTTACTACCAACGTACAAACAAATCTTCTTAGAGGGACAGGCGGCTTCTAGCCGCACGAGATTGAGCAATAACAGGTCTGTGATGCCCTTAGATGTTCTGGGCCGCACGCGCGCTACACTGAAGGAATCAGCGTGTGTTCCCCGGCCGAAAGGCCCGGGTAACCCGCTGAACCTCCTTCGTGCTAGGGATTGGGGCTTGCAATTGTTCCCCATGAACGAGGAATTCCCATTAAGCGCGAGTCATAAGCTCGCGTTGATTACGTCCCTGCCCTTTGTACACACCGCCCGTCGCTACTACCGATTGAATGATTTAGTGAGGTCTTCGGACTGGTGCGCGGCAATGTCTCGGCATTGCCGATGTTGCCGGGAAGATGACCAAACTTGATCATTTAGAGGAAGTAAAAGTCGTAACAAGGTTTCCGTAGGTGAACCTGCGGAAGGATCATTAACGTTCCGGAGGTCCTGCTCTGCGTCGAGAGTCCTCTCTTTTGGGAGAGACGCGCGCTCGCAGCAGTCGGCGACTGAATGGACGCGCTGAAAAGGCGCTCTCAGAGAAAAAGAAAATAACGGATTTGACGGAATTTGTTGTTGTGTTTTGATATAACGACGGACGCCGTCGCGCCTCTCTGACCGAAAGTAGTCGGCAAGCAGAGCAGCGCGCCCGGCGGTGTTCGACGACGATTCGGAGCGAGACGCTTCGCGATCACGCTCGTGTGTGTGCCATTCTCCGGCCACACACACACACAGAGCGTCGATTCGGCGTTGAGCGCGAACCGGTGGTAACCTATGCCCGCGCACGCGTGTGTGCAGCACCCACGACGTTCGTCGACGCGCGCCCTCCCCGTTGTCGCGGGGCAGCGGTCAGCGTGCCGAGAACACACGGTGTGCGACCGCGAGTGCCGAGCGAGAGGACCCCCATATATTATTATAATATATATATATAACACAGAGAAGGGATCGATGATATTTCGACCAATCTGTCAACTGTGTCGGTCCGACGGTTTCTTCAAAGAGCTTCCGCCCCGGCTCTCCCGTTGCGGGAGAGACGCTCCGAACGAGAAACACACAACTCTATCTTTGTGCCGTAGCCTTCCCTGGCGGGAGGCGGCGGTCCGCGCGCGTCCTCGGACGCGCGCGGACAGGCTGATCGAAGAGCCACCACGATTATTCTCTCTTTCTCGTCCGAGAGAAGAGACCACGATGGTTGAACGAGAAGCGCGTTTCTTCGCGAACGCAAAAATTTCGAACGATTACCCTGAACGGTGGATCACTTGGCTCGTGGGTCGATGAAGAACGCAGCTAATTGCGCGTCAACTTGTGAACTGCAGGACACATGAACATCGACATTTCGAACGCACATTGCGGTCCACGGATACAATTCCCGGACCACGCCTGGCTGAGGGTCGTTTTAGTACCCCTAAACTGCTTGCGTCCGAAAAGCGCGCACTTCCACGACGCGGGCGACCAGAGAATGGCGCGCGCGTCGCCTGTGCCCTGTGCAACGCTTACAATGGGCGTACGAGCAATCGTTGGACGTTCGCCCGAGGTGTCTGTGCCGCGCCGACCGGCCGCGGTGCAAATCCTGGCGTCGTCTGAAATGACACACCGAAATAATAATAATGAGGAGGAGAAGCGCACAAGCGTGTAAAACGTTGGCGAACGCGCGCCCAGAGAATGCTGCGCGAATTAAGAGGGGAAGCGTGTTTGTGTATCCAAGTCGTGTGTGTACGCGAGAGCCGAGGAAAAATGGGATGAGAGTAAGAGCGCGCGCGAAGGGAGCAACAAACGGCCAATAAAAGGGTCAGGACGGTAAATGGCACCGCTTTCGCTAGAGCGGCGCGTGCGTCGTTGTCTCCCGAAAGTAGGTAGCGCTTGTCTCACCGTCTCTCCTCTCCGTACATCACACAGACTGACCGGACTGCTCTCGCACTCTGTGCCGCGTCTCTCGGTACGATAGCGCTCGCGCGTCTTATGCCGAGGCGCCCTTGCCCGCACACATAACGGTATTACGGAGAAATATACGGCGCGTCGTCGTCCGGCGGAGAGAGCATTCGTAATCCTTTACCTCTTTACGGAGAAGGGTTTTGAATCGCGAGCCGACCGCGTGTCCGAGTCCACGAAATTTTCGTAAAGCGAAAAAAGGGGACCGGCGCGCCGCGTCGTGTACTCGTCGAATCGATTCCGCCCGAATTTTGTATATAAAAGAGAAGGGGGAGCCGAGAATCTCGAACCCCGCGATATATCGTCTCCATTACCACCAACGAGTGTGTGTGCGGTTAGCGCCCCGGCGATTTGCCTTCTCGCGTATTTCGTGTGCTGCCGCTGCTGCTCTCTCGTTCGACGCTCTCTCTCTCTCCCTCTTATAATATATATTATAGAGGAGAGACGACGATGAGCGACGCGGAGGAGGCAAACGGCTACGAAAGCTCACTATGCGACGACCTCAGAGCAGGCGAGATTACCCGCTGAATTTAAGCATATTATTAAGCGGAGGAAAAGAAACTAACCAGGATTTCCTTAGTAGCGGCGAGCGAACAGGAAAGAGCCCAGCACCGAATCCCGCGGTTCCGCCGCAGGGAAATGTGGTGTTTGGGAGGATCCGCTTATCCCGAGGTGCCGCGTCGCGTCCAAGTCCATCTTGAATGGGACCACTTACCCGTAGAGGGTGCCAGGCCCGTAGCGACCGGTGCGCGCCTCGGGAGGATCTCTCCTTAGAGTCGGGTTGCTTGAGAGTGCAGCTCTAAGTGGGTGGTAAACTCCATCTAAGGCTAAATACGACCACGAGACCGATAGCGAACAAGTACCGTGAGGGAAAGTTGAAAAGAACTTTGAAGAGAGAGTTCAAGAGTACGTGAAACCGTTTAGGGGTAAACCTAAGAAACCCAAAAGATCGAACGGGGAGATTCATCGTCAGCGGCGCTGGCTTCGCGTCGGTCGGCGATGTCCCGCGGAGTCCTTGCGGCTCGCGCGCGGGCACGCTACCGTGCGCCGATGTCCGGCGCTCGTCGTCGTGCACTTCTCCCCAAGTAGAACGTCGCGACCCGCTGGGTGTCGGTCTACGGCCCGGGTGCGGTGTCTGTCGCGTCGCCGGTAAAACGGCACGCGACAAACCCTCGGTCGCCCGGCCGGCTGCTCGGCGGTACGCGCAAGGTATCAGGCCGCACTATTCACGGTGCGTCGAGACCGTCGCAAGCGCGCACCACGGTACTCGGAGGTTACGGACTTCGCGCCGTCCCCGGTCCTGGCCCGCTGTTGGTTACAGTACGGTACACCTTCGACAGGCCTACGAACGTCTCCCGCGGTCTCGCGGGAGACCGATACCGGTCGGCGACGCTACTGCTTTGGGTACTCTTAGGACCCGTCTTGAAACACGGACCAAGGAGTCTAACATGTACGCGAGTCATTGGGACTTGTCGCGAGACCTAAAGGCGTAATGAAAGTGAAGGTCGGCCCTGGCCGTCGACCTAGGGAGGATGGGCCGCGTCGCGATGCGGCCTCGCACTCCCGGGGCGTCTCGTTCTCATCGCGAGAAGAGGCGCACCCAGAGCGTACACGTTGGGACCCAAAAGATGGTGAACTATGCCTGGTCAGGACGAAGTAAGGGGAAACCCTGATGGAGGTCCGTAGCGATTCTGACGTGCAAATCGATCGTCGGAACTGGATATAGGGGCGAAAGACTAATCGAACCATCTAGTAGCTGGTTCCCTCCGAAGTTTCCCTCAGGATAGCTGGCACTCGGCCGTTCCGCACGGAACGCGCGCGAGTCTCATCTAGTAAAGCGAATGATTAGAGGCCTTGGGGCCGAAACGACCTCAACCTATTCTCAAACTTTAAATGGGTGAGATCTCTGGCTTTCTTGAATAATGAAGCCACGAGCATCTTCGGATCAGAGTGCCAAGTGGGCCATTTTTGTTAAGCAGAACTGACGCTGTGGGATGAACCAAACGCAGAGTTAAGGCGCCCAACTCGACGCTCATGGGACACCATGAAAGGCGTTGGTTGCTTAAGACAGCAGGACGGTGGCCATGGAAGTCGGAATCCGCTGAGGAGTGTGTAACAACTCACCTGCCGAAGCAACTAGCCCTGAAAATGGATGGCGCTGAAGCGTCGAGCCTATACTCTGCCGTCAGCGGCAAGTGGGGCGGCAACCGGGAGCGGGCGTTAGTCTTCTCTCGCGTCGTCACGAAGCCCTGACGAGTAGGAGGGTCGCGACGGTGAGCGCAGAAGGGTCTGGGCGCGAGCCTGCCTGGAGCCGCCGTCGGTGCAGATCTTGGTGGTAGTAGCAAATACTCCAGCGAGGCCCTGGAGGACTGACGTGGAGAAGGGTTTCGTGTGAACAGCCGTTGCACACGAGTCAGTCGATCCTAAGCCCTAGGAGAAATCCTATGTCAATGACGGCGTACAATATACTCGAGTGTCGAGAAATAATAATAAATATTATACGAAAGACACACGCCCGTCGGGCGAAAGGGAATCCGGTTCCTATTCCGGAACCCGGCAGCGGAACCGCATACAATTCGGGCCCTCGTAAGAGTGTTCGTCGGGGTAACCCAAAATGACCTGGAGACGCCGTCGGGAGATCCGGGAAGAGTTTTCTTTTCTGTATAAGCGTTCGAGTTCCCTGGAAACCTCTAGCAGGGAGATAGGGTTTGGAACGCGAAGAGCACCGCAGTTGCGGCGGTGTCCGGATCTTTCCCTCGGACCTTGAAAATCCAGGAGAGGGCCACGTGGAGGTGTCGCGCCGGTTCGTACCCATATCCGCAGCAGGTCTCCAAGGTAAAGAGCCTCTAGTCGATAGAATAATGTAGGTAAGGGAAGTCGGCAAATTGGATCCGTAACTTCGGAATAAGGATTGGCTCTGAGGAGCGGGGCGTGTCGGGCTTGGTCAGGAAGCGGGTCTGGCTGACGTGCCGGGCCTGGGCGAGGTGAACGGTCGGCGTTCTCGCGCCGGTCCCGGGATCCGAGCTCGGTCCCGTGCCTTGGCCTCCCGCGGATCTTCCTTGCTGCGTGGCTTCCGTGGCGGCGCGAGCCGTCGTGGTCGTCCTCTTCGGCCGCCATTCAACGCTCAGCTCAGAACTGGCACGGACTAGGGGAATCCGACTGTCTAATTAAAACAAAGCATTGCGATGGCCCTCGCGGGTGTTGACGCAATGTCATTTCTGCCCAGTGCTCTGAATGTCAACGTGAAGAAATTCAAGCAAGCGCGGGTAAACGGCGGGAGTAACTATGACTCCCTTAACGTTCTCTGGGACGTTCTCACATACCCCGTCCACCGGCCGGAACCCCTTTTGGCGCCTGTCGAAGATGTCGAGGGCTGCCAATCTCTTTGCCAATATCTTTTGGAAGTGTCTTATTATAACGGATCCTATGCTGAGAGGTCGGTATTCCGTCGGACCTGGCCGATCGGACATACCCCCCTTCTCAAGGAATACCGTTCTGGTTGTGGCGATTGATGAGGGGATCGTCTCTGCCAGGAGCAGCAGATTGAACAGAAGCGCACGAAGAATCGCAGGAACAGCGTTCCACATCCTCGGCGTAATTTGGTCCAATCCGGGCGCAGTGCCAGTCCTTACGGAAATCCTGTTCACCTCTGCAGGTGTTATAGGATCTTAGAGCAAGGTCTTATCCGCCACAGGAACTGGATCCGTGGCAGCGCCATCGCCGAGACCTTCGAGGTGAATCCCTCTCGGGCCCGACGTACGGTTCCGGCCAGCACTCGCAGCCTGTGCCGCTTCCCCAAACGACTCACGCAAGTCCGTCATGTCTCCATCCGCACCGCTGGAGGCCTCCATAATGGGGCGCCAGCAGTTAAGGAATTTGACAGCAGACGGCCTCTCGCGCACCGAGTCGCCCTCGAGGATACGCGACAAACAGGACTTCTTGTTCTTTCTGTAGAAGGATTGCACAATTGCATACTCCCTCTTTCTCTTCTGCTCCTTGCTCTCTCGTTTAAATGGAGGACAGTGCTTCTTTGCCGAAACGCGTTGCGGAGAGCGCACTTGTAGCGGCCGAGGGAAGATCGTGCCCAGCCATCTCTCGATAGCCAAGACGTCGACCCTCCCCGCCGTCAGAGCATCTTTTGCCGTGCCAGCAAGAGTATCAGCCTCGTAGCTACGGAACGCCGCACTCTGCTCTACGAGTGATTGTATCTTGTCCCGCAGTTTCTGAGAATTTTGTTCAGGGGGAGGCTGATGTGCGCTTTGATCGTCAGTACTATCCTCAATGGCCGCAGGAATGGTGTCGGCTCGTGTCATCACCGCACCATCCCTATCGCCCTCATCGATCACAATCGCGCGACGCGATTAGATCTCTTGGCAGAAGTCTCTAACCATCACTCGGTAAGGCTCCTGTCGCCGTTTACCCTTGATGGCTTCGAGACTCCTATTGGGGAACCTTGTCTCCAGATACTGGTTAATGAAAGGTTCCCCGGCTAAGATGCCTTCAGCCTCAGCGCGTGCCATGAATATAGTTTTTTCCACTGACCATCTGGCCTTTACGCGGTCAACATTGATAGCACTGTTGGCTTGTAGTGGTTGTGCACGTACTTTGTGGACACCAAGACCACGCATGTTTTGGAATCTCGCCGAACAATGCTCACAGCTGACCATCTCCTCCTCTAGGCTGTCCACTTCAGCCTGGCTGGTCCTTATAGTGATTCGCGACGGACCAGCTGCGACCCCGTCAGGGTCCTCCGCACCTCTCGCGCGCTCACTCAAGCGAGCACTCGCACGCAGACCCCGGGCCATCCGAGAACCCGGGACATCAGAATCATTCTTAGCTTTATTCATAATTTACTGCGTGTAGGGGGGCAAACGAATTGACAACCGAGAGCCCCCCAAAAAACCCCGGTCTTTCTTGGCCCCACAACTCACCATGACCGTAGGCGCATGGGCCGAAGCCCTTAGGGGCGCACTTCGCTGTACACTCGCTTAGTCGACACCTACCAAGTCTAAACTTCCAAAGTAGGCCGTTTCCGGGAGCACCACGAGGAGGTGGCGGTACAACTTGGACGTGAGAGGCTGAAGGTCCTAACTAGAGGACTTCGTTGGCGCATCACGAA
>NW_028190547.1:48404-83153 GCF_048542155.1 Nylanderia fulva | reverse complement strand
GAAAATCTAACAAAGTTTAAACAGATATGTGTGGTTATAGATTATATAAAAATTTAAAGCGACTTAATTTTATATATATATATATATATGTATATATGTATATATACTATTCAAAATTATTTTATATTCCTATGATTACATATTATTGAATAATGATATTAGAGTTCTAATAGCATCATCCAATATAACCATGCATAGAATGCTATATATAAAGTGTCAAAAATATGTCAATAAAATATTTCTGTGATTAAATATTTATATACTTACTTATGATACATATAGTAATGCGAAGATTTTTAAAGACATTTTTCAATTTTGCACCAGCCCAACTATATTCCATTGCTAATTTATTTGTTAAAATATGTTTCATCATGTACGAAATCACATCATGATGATCCTTACCTCCTAAAAAGCTCAATTGTCTTGTCTAAAAATATAAAATAATTTAATTAATATTAGTTTATGATCTAAAAATATCAAAATAATAAACATTTGTTTTTCTCTTATAAAAAAAGTTAACATTACTTTTCTTTTAACTTCTTTAAAATTATTTAACATTATATAAATAAATAAATATGTCCAAAATATTGCTTTTTATAAGACATTTCAATAAAATGTTTCTAATCGTAAGTATAAAATGATAATATTTTGTATATACCATTTTTGTAGCAACACATTTGTTTTTTAATTGATTATCAATTCTCTGTAATTTTCTACGGTATCTGCTGGCAAATCGAAATCATAATGTTCATTTTTTTTTAAATCCGTTTCCTCATTTTTTCTTATGTGATTATCCAACTTTATTAAACGTTCATCAATTGTTGTAAGATTTAACAATACTGCATTTAGTTTCCTGATAATTAAATTATGAAAATCTGCAAAAATAATTGACACATATTATTGTATATCTACTCATTGTCAGATTATATAAATATTACGAATTATATACCATTTTAAATATATGTTTACAGTGATATAAATAAAAAAAGTTAAAACTTTAATAATATATATATATATATATATATAGGTAAGTTTTTACAAAAATTTAAAATTAATAACAGATATATTTTTACCTACATCAATCTCAGCATTACAAGTATCGGATGTAGATATTGTATCTGAATTTTGTGGAACAAAGTCATCTTTATTTGCTGTTCGATGTTCTTGTGAACTTATAGATTTACTATATGAAACTGCAGACTTTTTAGACTGAATATTAATTATTTTTTCATTACTTATTTGTATCGGAGGCTTAGTTATTTTCTTATAATTTTTTATCAGTAGTTTTTTTATTTCATAAGTCATTTTGCTTTTATTTAAATCGTTTGATATATTAGAAGCTTCATCTAAATCATTGCTTGTGTCAGTTCTATCTGAATTTTCAGAAGAACTTGAAATTTTTTTTACTCGATTCATTTTCTTATCACCTTGTATTAATGGTGTCTTTATTTCACAGATTTTGCTCTTATTTATTGTTAAAGCTTTTGGTGTATTAGGAAAATTATCTAACTCTAAATCATTGCGAGTTTTTAATTTATTGATGCTTGTGTCGCTTGTATCAGAATTATCAGGAGATGAACCTGTATTTTTTTTTGCTCGTTGATATCTCGATTTTTTGAGGTTATTTCCATCATCACCATCTATATCGGATCATTGTTCAGCTAATTTAAGTTTGTCTATAGCTTTATCATATGTATCTAAAACGTATAAAATTTTTGAATATTAAAAATTAGATTTTTGTTTTTATATATTTTATAATCAAATATCACTTAAAATTTAAATTTTAATATATACTTTTAATACATATATATTATAATTTTAATTTATATAATTTTTGATAAAAAAATAAAATACATTTTTTATATTACTAACCGCTGCTACCAAAAATACGGATTATTTTATATAATTGCCAATCATCAGAAGGAAATATTCTTTTCATAATTGCTTTATTTATCTTAATTTGACTTGTATATGATGGCCATTTACATTCCTTATTATTTTCAGTTAACCATTCAGAAGGAACAATTTGTAAACCATCTTCGAACTCCACAATATTATACGCCATAATAACTGTAAATAAAAATTGATCAGCATTGAAATTATAAATAATCTATGATGTAAATAATATGATAAAAATGTGACGATAATAATAATAATAATAATAATAATAATATTTGCAATTTATATTAGAGTATTATAATTACGTTTAATTATTTAATTACAAATGCAAATTAATATTAAACATGTATTATTCAGTTGTGTGTAACATCGGAAATATAATATAATTTTTTTTATAAGGCATTTTCAACATTTTTGCTCTAATTATATCAAACTCCCATGTCTGAAGATGAGAATATTCAGACATGATACCAATATTTAAAGTTAATGACGAAATAGGCTGTGTATATAAATCTTCCACTAACACAAGTACTTTGCCAATAGCATACATTTTATTGTCATTAGATTTAATGAAATTTAAAATTGACATTATTTGTCCATTTTCAAAAGAAATGCAATTATTTTTTGGATCATCACAGTTAATATAATATTGATTATTGCAAAAAATTTTATATTGTTGTACAGAAATGAAATCTTTCGTAATAGGACCATCACAATGAGAGCGTGTAAAACATTTTTCCATATCGTATGAATTTGAATATATTTTGAATGTTTCATTATTATGTATTGTCTCAATTTCTGCAAATCTTCTTGTTAATTGCTGTAATGGTTGGTTAGTTTTACGAATTAATTTCTTTAACGTAGACATATAATTCTCAAATTTAAATGCACTAAATTTATCCAGAGCACCAAATTGTTTTACGTCTGCAGCAAGATGTAATAAATTATGAATATTATGTGAAATATATTTAGAACCGTAGATAACTTGAAATGATTTTACAAAATGTTTTAATAAATTTTCTGCATATTCTATAATAGAAGTTTGATATGTTAAAGTAGGATGTGCAAGAATTGTGATTGCTACATGTAATGTTAGAAAATTTAAATATACATTTTCTTGTAGTATTCCTTTCAATATAATAGGACCTGTATATAATAAAAATTGCCGATATTCTGTGGCTTTCCAATGTTTGATATACTTTAATGATCTTGGTTTTCGAGCAAAATCAGAAGGAATATAATTGCGTAACTTTATTAGTTTCTTAGAAATTTGTTCTTTGTCTGAATTTGATAATCTTATCTTAAGTGGTTCTGAAAGCCATAACATAATAAGTTTACGCATAACACCCAAACATACCAGGTGCATATAATCTAGTGGCACATTTGTAACTAAGCCTAGATTTGGTATATTTTTTAAAATTGTGTCACCAGTTTGATAATCAAGATTATAAGATCCAGTAAAAAATTCTTTATCATTACGTAACATCATATTAGATGTGTATGGAAAACATATATGTCCTTCTATATTATCACCTTCAATAATGCATTTAGTGCAACTATTATATCCAGTGTGTCCTTTTACATTTAAAATAAATGATTTAGCAGGAGCGTCACAAATTATTGCTTTAATTTCGACTTTTATGATCTGTCCCTCATAATCAATCCCATTATTTATAAAAGCAATAGCATCACCTACAAACATTTTTAAAAACTCATTTGCATTTTTTGGTTTTCCTTCACCATAATATAAGGCAATGACATATACATTGTTTATAATATTATCTGCACATAATATTGGCCATAAACTCTTTGTGGAAGACTTATATATAGGTAAACCATCAATATTTATAAATAATTGAATGTTATCAAGAGCAAAATTCAATCTTTTACGTTCTTCAATAATTTTTAGAAGAGCTTTTTCGAGACCTAAGTGGCAGTAATCTCCGTTTTCAATTTGTATAATTTCAGTTGATTTAGGAGTTTGCAATAATGTACGTGGATCTTTAGGCAAAGTATAATTAGTGTGTGTTTGCAACATCTGTAAAAGGTGACGGAGTGATTTGAGTGATATCTTTTCTTCAATAGCCCATTTACTTATGTCATGTATAAAAGTTTCGTTATCATTTAAACACAGATTTTCATAATTGTTATCGACTATAGCTTGCAGCTTATTTGCATCCGTGTAATTTTGTATCATACAGGCATTATTTTCATTCAGAAAGTTAATATTATTTTCATCATAATATTGATTTAGATTTCTATCTGAGTATACTTTATCAGAATCACATAAAGACGAAGCATTCTCATCAACAACAATTAGTTGATCATTATTATTATTAATTATTGCCATAGAATCCGCAGAATCAGTCTGATGAGTTATCATATTCATATCTGTTACTGTGTTTCTTGCAACTAATCTTCGTTTATGTCTTGCACTATAAAATATTGAGTGTTTTCGTTTGCGACCCATATTTTTCACAAAATATATTTTTTTTCCTAAATATACATATACAATGAAAAAAAGATATCTTGTTACAATAAATATGAAAAAAATATAAGACAAACATAAGATAAAAAATATTGTATATACTAGCCTTAATTTTTATGTTGATGTTTTTCACTTTGTTAAATCACTTCTTATTGCTAAGTGATCTTCTGAGATCACTTATTTTGAGTCAAAATGTCCTCTTATGCAAATAAAAAACACGTGCTGGTACACCAACAGACTGCGTATACGCTGCAGAGCGTTTTGGGCAACGTGTACGCGCCTACACGGTCACGCTTGCATTAGGATTAGGTAAGATTAGGTTACATTAAGTAGCGTCCATTAACGGTGACGTGTTGATTCTTTTACTTTTAGAACAAATCAACGTCAAGTCTTGACAAGATGACAATTTAGCAGTCATTCTGCTGAACGCGACTATTTTAAAGAAAATTATTTCAAATAAAAGTTGTTTGATTCAAAGGAGGTCATAAAGTAGATGATGCCCTTTATTTGATGAATATTTTAAGAGATATTTGAAGTGGTGTACGTGTTATTTTAAATTGGACACCCTAATATATATTTAGTTATAGCAGTAATAAATATAAATAAATAAATATAAATTATTTATTAAATATATCATAAATTAAACTTTATTTTTCTAATTTTAATTGTTGATCGTCACAGCACAACATCTTTATGATGTCACTGTGACATTTTCTTGCTATGACAGATTTTTTATCATTATTGTTACATTTCGTGATATACTAGTTATATCAATGTGACATTTTTGATGATATCACTGTAACATCATAAAGATGTTGTGCTGTGACGATTAAATATATATTTTATCGTCACAGCAGAACATCTTTATGATGTCACTGTGACATTTTCTTGCTATGACAGATTTTTTTATCCTTATTGTTACATTTCGTGATATACTAGTTATATCAATGTGACATTTTACAATGATATCACTTCAATTGTGATTAATGATATCACTGTTACCTTCCAATAATCTCACAATGACATCACAGTGACATTACATTTTTTTGTCACCTTGTGACTCTATTGTGAGCTTATTGTGATGTCACTGTGACATTTTTTGCTATGAGGGATATAATTAACTTATAAGATACATAATAACACAAATCGCTAACACAACTAATATGGTCAGTGCTGTTAATGTGGGCAATAAGAAGTTTTAGTAATATATATAAGTTATCATCTAATTGCATTCATTTATCGCTAAATAATTTTAATACAAGCCAACATTTTAATATAAAAATATTAATTTCTCTTTGATTTTAACGTAAAAATAAAAAATTCATGAATACACTAAATACACAAGTAACTATTATTGTGATACTTAAAAAATGATAAAACTTATTGACGTTGTTGCTTTGCCTGTAAAAAATAAAAGTAATAATAAATATGTTGTTATATCGAAAACTAAAATATACAAGTAAAACGTAAAACATACTAGTTCTCTGTCGTAGCGCGTTTTTGAGTGCCTTAACCAAGCTGACACATAGTTCTGAAATTGTTTATCTGTCAAAAATGGAAAGTGTTTTCTAGTCGATCCTACAAATGTAACAAAAAAAAAGTTAATATAGTACCGGTACAATTATTATGCTATTAAAAGCATTAATTTTTTATAATTATATATTTTTACATTTCTATATACGTTTTAAAATGTCCATAATTATTAGTGTGTTCACTTCGAAGTTGCCTTTGCGACCCATCCAAGAACATTTTGTACCCAATTTATTAGTAAATATTTTTTCTAGTCCAGCTTTTATTTGATCGTGGGGAGAAGTGCCTCCTAATAAATAGACAAATGTTTCCTACGAAAAAAATGTAAATACATATATATATATATATATACAATTGTTCGAGCCTTTTCTGGTAAATATTGAGCATCCTTTTTGTCTATTTTAATTTCAATTAAAGTCAGTTAGTCAGAAGGAAAAAGGGTTTGTTTTAACGACTCCGTCGATCTCTGTCGAATCAATAATATATCTCCCGATTGGAGCTCATGGAATGCTCCGATTTGCGAATAACAACAAACGAGTTTTTACGCGCACCGCGATGGGTCGAGGACGCTTTCACACTCTAGGTGGATCGAGTAGCTTGGGGTAGGGGAGAGTCCTCGCATTCCATCGCGCGGCTTTGCGTTGAGTCTAACGATAATTCCGCGATGAAACGGAACTGCTACCCGGCGACAATCTATCGCGTTAATTTATGTTCAACCAACAATAAAATAATAATACGGTGAAATCAAGTGAGTGATATTGTAACCTGTTCGATTCCCTTCAAGTAACATTTCCTTCACGGAGGTCGGATTCCAACCGGCGATTTCTCGACCGGCGATTCCCCAACCATATAATTGGTCCTTCGAGCCGGATTCAACGGTCGTTACGAATTCACAGTGAGTTTTAACGGATTCAATGGTGCTCGGTAAGTAACATATTTTACCGAAGTTATTACAGTGCCACCGCTCCGATCACCGCGGGTGCCGCGCAAACACGCGCCGTTGCTCCACGCCCCGCGTGTCTAGCAAGTTCGGTGCCGTCGCTCCGCACCACGCGTGTGCCACACTTACAGTGCCGTCGCTCCGATCACCGCGGGTGCCGCGCAAACACGCGCCGTCGCTCCATGCCCCGCGTGTCTCGCAAGTTTGGTGCCGTCGCTTCGCTCCACGCGTGTGCCACACTTACAGTGCCGTCGCTCCGATCTTCGCGGGTGCCGCGCATACACGCGCCTTCGCACCACGCCCCGCGTGTCTCGCAAGTTCGGTGCCGTCGCTCCGCACCACGCGTGTGCCACACTTACAGTGCCGTCGCTCCGATCACCGCGGGTGCCCCGCAAACACGCGCCGTCGCTCCACGCCCCGCGTGTCTCGCAAGTTCGGTGCAGTCGCTCTGCTGTACGCGTGTGCCGCTACGCGCAGGGCATCGAAGCTCTTCACGCGTACTGTGCATACCAACGTCGTCGATTCGCTCGCCGAGTGAGCATCGCACTTTCCGCCTGCAATTAATTGGCTGATCCGCTCTCTGAAATGGAAGCCGCAATTAAAAAACAACGGGCGACCGCGGGCTACATTGAGCGCTTCTGGGACAACTTGATCAAAGCCGGAAGGGACAAAATGACTCGTGCGTACATGACTGCTCGCCTTGAGCTCCTGGAGTCTTATTGGGCAAAATTCTTTGATGCACATGATTCCCTGGTAATATGCGACAAAATAGATCAAACGGATTATATGAAGGAGGACGTCTATGGACTAATTGAAGAGCACTATCTTTCAACGAAGTCCCGCATCATAGCTCACCTTCAGACTACTAAGTCTATGGAGACGACGTCGACAAATGCGGATGCCGGTTCCGTCCTTCGCCAGATCCAGTTACCGAAAATCAATTTGCCTACGTTCGACGGAGACCCACTGGCCTGGGAGGGGTTTCGGGATCTCTTCAAGTCTCTAGTGCATGAAGTGGACGGCCTCGCACCAATTCAGAAGTTGCAATATCTTAAGGCTAGTCTTGCCGGAGAGGCCGCCGCAGTAGTTTCAAGCATTGAAATGTCAGCTGAAGGCTATGCCCTGGCGTGGGACGAACTGGTCTCGCGTTTTGATAATCGAAGAGTGCTCTTAACGACTCACATGCGAGAACTCCTGCTTAGCGCGCCAATTGTCAAACAGTCCTCCCAAGAGATCAATAGATTGATCAGTACGGCGAACCAGTCATCACGCTCTTTCCGGGCCCTGGGAAGACCGGTGGAACATTGGGATGACTGGTTTGTTCACATTATAGTTGACAAATTAGATTCATCAACGCGCCTCCTGTGGGAGTCGTCACAGGAGTCGAGTTCGAACTTTCCATCCTTCACCGAGCTGAAAACCTTTCTCCTTACCCGAGCTCGCGCCCTGGAAGCGGCTCACCCGCGTTCAACAGCGATAACAAGCGAAACAAAGGGAGGCAAACGCAACGGACGAAAAACCGATGTATCGTCACATTCCTCCAGCACTAGAGAGGGATCTCAGTGTCCACTCTGCAAGGCACGCCATCCGCTCCGATCGTGTGACAAGTTTAAAACCTTCTCCGTAGAACAACGTCGAGACCAAGCGAGAAGGAGTAAAGCCTGCTTTAACTGCCTAGGCCACAACCACGCAGCAGCGGCCTGTCCGTCTATCAACCGATGCCGGCACTGCCGGGAGAAGCATCACTCACTCCTGCACATCGGGGTAATACAGTCAGCCGCTCCAACGATACCTCAAGACTCAAATGCGGCCATCACCTCATTAGAAAAGTCCGTACATCAAGCTGATGCAACGGCAGTAGCCGCCTTGGCAAGCACTACGAATAACACGGTTCTTCTTGCGACCGCCATGATAAAACTGATCTCGCATTCGGGTCGTACGGTTAAGGTGCGAGCATTGTTAGATTCCGGGTCTGAAGCCTCGTTTGTATCAGAACGCGTCGCCCAACAGCTCCAACTACGCCGCCGGAGAGTGAACGTGACGGTCTCCGGCCTGCAGGGGGTAACAACAGGGAGAGTGACTCATGCAGTATCTCTCATGATCGGAAGCGAACTGTCCTCGACCCTACGGATCGCTATACCTACTGCTTTAGTCATGTCCAAACTTACTCCATTTACTCCTGGCAAACAGGTTCACAAAGGGCACTGGCCTCACCTACGTGGCATCCAGCTGGCAGACCCAAACTACGACAAACCAGCCTCGGTAGACGCGGTGCTCGGAGCCGACGTTTACGGAATGCTAATCGAGAGTGGAGTTAAACACGGACAACCCGGAGAGCCGTATGCTCACTCTACCGTCTTTGGCTGGGTATTGATGAGCGCAATTGGACATACGAACTATCCGCCCGGAATTGACATCGCAAGTCACCATGTAACCATTGAACAGGATCTGCGACAACAACTACAGCGGTTTTGGGAGCTAGAAGAGGTGTCTGGGGAGTGCCCACTCACCCCGGACGAAGCTTATTGTGAGAGGCTGTTCGCAACGACCCACACTCGTGACTCAGATGGACGTTATGTCGTTCGCCTACCCCGTAAGCAAGAGCCCTCGTTAGAGCTCGGAGATTCAAGGTGCGGGGCACTGCGTTTACTCTTGGCAGCCGAGAGTCGACTACGGAGAAACCCTTCACTCTACCAGTCATACGTCGAGTTCTTGAACGATTATTCTGAACTCGGTCACATGGAACCGGTGCCAGAAGCAGAAATTAAGGGCAACGGTTCATACTACCTGCCACATCATGCAGTGGTTAAGACAGCTGATCCAAGCGGAAAAATCCGGGTAGTTTTTAACGCTTCCTTTCGAACGAGCACAGGAGCATCTCTGAATGATCTCCTGCTGCCCGGCCCAAAACTTCAAGCAGAACTTTGGTTAATACTAACTAGTGTGACGTGGTCTTTTTGAGCCCGTCACAAGGGCGGACGCGCCCGGCCGGGAAGCGTCTGAGAGCGCTATATTATTTTGTGTCTCGTGCGGGTGAGCAGCGACCTTTTCGCTAGCTCGCCCGCACTCTGTATCGGGATCGAGGTGGTAGGCCAGGAGAACGGCCATTGTTTTAGGGAGAAGAGGACCCGGACAGGCGACGGAGGAACGACCTCGAAAGGGGAGGAGCAGAGACTGAGCGACCGGCCCGGTGAGTATTACGAACGATAACCTATACACGGTACCGAGAAAATAAGGAAGCGATACTGCAGAGAAACTCGTTACAGCTTCGATGGGACGAACAGGAGCAGTCCAGATCAGGGAGTAAAAGGCGCCTACATCCCTCGACAAGGATGATGCCCTGAGGGGCCCGCCACCACGCCTCGAGAGAAACACGGAGATCTAACGGGATTGATCACCCCGGAACGACTTCCCTCAGCCAAGAAAGGTCGTTTGGAACATCAGCATACGGCCATACGAGGTGTGGACGGGACCGCCGAAAATGGACCTGCTACATCATCGCTCCCGAGGGCTGGAATTTGAATTTGGCGGCGGAAGTCCGCGACCAGCCGCGAGACACCGGAATCGATACGAGGATCGATTCCGGGTCCGGCGCGGGGCGCAACGCTGCCGCGAAACCTGGCAACCGGGCCGGGGTGGCGCGCATTGTCTTCCCCCTCCCCACCAGCGTACCTGCCGAGGTCCCGCCGGCCCGAAAGGAAATCACTGTTCGGCAAGCCGGTGTCCTGCGAGCACACCCAGGGACAACGACCCACGACAGCCCACTGCGACGGCGAAATATTGTAAGGCCACCTCCTCGATCGTCCGGTAAGCGCGGATTCGGCAGAGATCCGTGAGTCAATAGAGAAAATTAACGATACCGAGCAACTATGCTGTAAATCTTTTAGTACCGAGAATTAGTGGAGAGACTCACGGGACTCACGTCGATTTCCGCGTCATTAAGTTATTGCGTAAATCTTTGCCTTCTTCGCCTCTCCGAGGGGCACCGAAACGAGTCGACAGTCATATCGTAGTATATTATATTTGTAGCATTGTATCGAGTCATTAATTAACGAAATTTGAGAATAAGTTACGCTGGATTGGTATATGATCCATTCGATTCCGAGCCGGTTACAAAGGGAGGAGAGTAACGATAACTAAAGATTTCGATAACACCCAGCGATCTCCCAACGGCTCGATAATGAAATTATAGCTACTTTGATTCACACCATTTATATACTATTAACTGAAAATATATTCTTATTTTATCCTATTTCTGAGTACAATCAATATCGAGATTTCCTCTCTCTCTCCGGGACTGCGATTCCGAATCTCCTTACGGAAAGAACCACGACACTCTACCCCCTTGTTGATACCGAGCTACCGAGGCCGAGCCGTCGTGTCCGCTGATTATTAGTTGAGCTATTGTTGAGTGGTGCGGCCTGACCGCACCTGGCGCCCAAAAAGATACGATACCGAGCAATCAGTGATACCGAGCAAGTATCGAGAGAACGGAGAGCGGCACGACGAGGTTGCGCAGCGGTCTCTCTCGCCCTCTCTCTCTTAGTTTGACGAGAGAGGACGGAGAGGCGGTCGCAAATTTGGCGCCCAACGTGGGGCCCTCTCGAAAGAGAGGATAATTAATAAAGGAGGATACGTGTCGTTTCGGGTAACGGAGAGACAGTAGGGTGAGAGAAATACTTCTCTTTTGTTTTTCTTTCCTTTTTCTTTGTCTATCGGGCGCTGACTTGAGTCTCGCCCGAGCCGGGGATCTCCGTCGGAGATTCTCCGAGTATTATTTGACTTAATACAGTCGATGACTTTTGTTTATTGCATGCATTTGTATTACTTTGTCCCCAATTATTATTGTTCCCGCGTTATTAAGATTGTTCCCATTGTGCTTGTCTCGATATCTCGAGACTTCCCGTCACAACGGGGGGGACTCGAATTTGAGGTGCCATCGCGTTAAGTGCACGAGTACGAAGGAGCGCTACGCGTATGACAGAGAGCGACCACCGACACGTTTCTTTGTCGCGCGCGGCATCGTAAACCCGACCGCGTAGTATAGTATTACAAAGGTAGCGCGCTCATACGCCTTTTACGACTTTCTTTGATATATCGAGTGAATTATAGGCACCTGATTGATACCGAGTTTTTCGTCGGATACAAAGTCGGCGAATATTCTTGTCCCAATATAGGGAATAATATTGAAGAGCGACGAATTTTTTTTTTCTTCTTCTTTCTTCCTTTCGATCTCTTCGCGGAAATATTTACCACTCGTCGAGTCGAATCTAAAAGCGGGTAAACACGTATTGTTCTTGAAGGATTATCGCGTCCTCAGATATTATGGTCAAGATACCGAGAGCTAAGAACGAATATTGGTGAATAGATGTTTACGCGAATTCCCGAAATTCCTTAGCGAGACTCGACTCAGAAACGGACGTCCGTGTATACAAAGGAACATTTTTTTTTCTCCCACTTCCTCGCATACGCTGCCTTTCGCGAACTTGTTAGTTTCTTTCTGTTTATTGAATTAGGAATAAGAATAGAATTTTTTTTTCCTCTTCTTCTTCTCTCTTCTTCTCGCCCCTTCTTTATCTCCTCAAGAGATATTCGCGCCGAGTATTCACGCCTGTGAGTGACTTTCCTATTAACTAGGAATTTATAGAACATCGTTCGCAACATATTTTCGGGTTCTAGGAGGGGGAGTATCGTGACCAAGCGGCGTAATCAAGGATTGACGGTGTCTAATTTAGGCAACGCTCACAAAGATACCGAGAAAGAGTTAGTTGGCGAGACAGTTGAGGGAGGGAGCGTACGTTTAGTCAATCCGGTCACGGTCCGTGTACTATCTATCTTCCCCTTCGAGATCTCATTTCCCTCACACCGTCACTAACCATAAAACGAAATGTCGACAAAAGAACAATTTCGGTGGATTCGAAAGTTATCAAAGGAGGAAGTGAGGTGTGCCCTCGCGGAGAGAAAGCTGTCCGTCAAAGGGATCCTCCCCACCCTTAGGGCTCGATTATTGAGATACGAGGCCGCGCAATTAATAGGGCGAGAGCATATGCCGACCCCTGAAATATCGGAAGCGTCAGACGAGGAGTCGGATACCGAGGAAGGTGCTGTCGGGGGCGAAGCCCTAGCGTGGTCCTCGAAACCGCGAATCAGGATACATCCCCCAGAGCCAACAGAGACGCACCCGGAGCCGCGGAGAAATCCCGAGCCGTATCGCCCTCGCGTATAAACCGAATTTCGCCGTGGACGCGTATAACGTAATGCGAAAGTGGAATTTAAATTTTTCCGGGGCACGCGACGGGGAGGCGGAGGCCTTCCTCATTCGTATAGAGCAGGGTCGGCAATTAATTCCCTTAGATGACGACGAAATATTTAAATGTCTGCCGTTCTTTTTATCGGGCACCGCGGCCCATTGGTTTCGTCTGAATCAACATCTTTGGCGTACCTGGGGGCAATTCGAGGCCGCGTGGCGTGCGCGATTTGGATGCCCGAACTTCCAATTCACCTTGCGGGACGAGATAATGCGACGCAAGCAGGGGGAAGACGAACCCGTCGCCGATTATATAACCTGCATGCAGGCCTTGTTCGAACGATTGGACCCCCCATGGCAGCTAAACGAACAGCTAAATTACGCGCATAGAAACATGATACCGAGGTTGCGTATAGCTGTGAGGCGTAACGAAATTTATGATTTTCGGTCATTAGAAACCCTCGCGTCGCAGATCGAGGAATGTTACGATCTAGATAGACAGCCGACAACAACGCGGTCTATTTTTCCGGAACTCGCGTATAAGGGAGCATCGCGATCACCTAGACACCCGAAAACGGTCGCCGCGGCCGCAGTCCCCGCGACCGCGCCCAAGAAAAGGGGGAAAGCTACCGAGACGAAGAGGCCTCCGGTAGCCGCCGTGAATAACGCGGGTACGGACACGACACCCTCCTCATCCACCGCGAGTAGCCGATTAGCCGACATGAAATGTTGGAATTGTGGACAAAAGGGACACCGATCGCGAGAATGTACGCAGACGCGAAGTCTGCATTGTTATCGGTGCGGAAAGAAACAGCACACGACGCGAACGTGTCCAAATTGCGCGGGAAACGAGGGAGAGAGTCGGTAGATCGGGTCCTATCGGCTCAAAAGGAACGGACTCGAGAAATTACAGGCACCGGGGGTATAGAATCATACGTGACCTTAGACGATACCGAATTTCCCCCGTTGCAATATTTCGAAGTATACATAAAAGGACGACCGTTAAGAGCTCTTGTCGACTCAGGCTCGAGTAGAACGCTGATAGGGACGGAGGGAATTAAGCTCGTGCGATCTCTCAGATTACCAATATCGCGATACCGAGGCGGAAAAATCCGGACGGCGAATGGCCAAGTGGCGAAAATAGATGAGGTTAGCGAGGTACCACTCAAGTTAGGCGGCATAGAACACACCCTTTTCGTAGGATTATTACCCAATTTGGCAGTTTCGTGCATCCTAGGGATGGATTTTTTGTGCAAGTTTGGAATAGGGTTAGATCTAGCCAAATCCGAGTGGTTCTTCTCGCGAAGTCCCTCACATAGGTACCGTTTTAACGCTGCCGAGCCGTCCGAACACGCCTGTAGCGGGCTACCCGAGCTTGACTCTTCCCAGCGCGCACAGATAGAGAGCGTAGTGAAAGAAGCGGGGATAGTTCCAAACGATAACCCGGGGGTAACCACCCTGACAGAACACCGTATTGACGTCGGGGCACAGAAACCGATCAAACAACGGTGTTACGTTGTATCCCCGAAAATACAAGACGCCGTGCGCGAGGAAGTTGATAGAATGCTAAAAAGCGGAATAATCGAGCCCTCTTTCAGTGAATGGTCCAATCCAATAGTGATGGTGAGGAAACCTTCCGGAAAGTATAGGTTCTGTTTAGATTTCCGGAAGGTTAATGAGATCTCGAAGAAGGACGCGTATCCCCTCCCGAACATGAACGCTATCCTCGACAAGTTAAGAGCCGCGAAATACATCTCCACTTTGGACCTCAGTCAGGCGTATTTTCAAATACCCCTGGCTAAGGAAAGCCGGGAAATAACAGCCTTCAGCGTAGCCGGCAAGGGACTTTTTCATTTTACGCGGATGCCGTACGGGCTCACGGGAGCCCCGGCCACATTTCAACGGCTACTAGATAAATTAATAGGACCGGAAATGGAGCCTTTCGCATTCGCCTATTTAGACGACATTATTATCGCGACGCCGACATTCGAGGAACATTTGGCGTGGCTTAGGAGGGTCATGGTTAGAATATCGTCCGCCGGGTTAACAATAAACCCGGAAAAATGCGAATTTTGTCAATCACAAGTAAAGTATCTCGGATTTATCGTGCAGAATGAAGGGCTTACAGTCGACCCGGATAAGACTCAACCAGTGATAGAGTTTCCGATACCGAGAAATATTAAACAGCTACGACGGTTTTTAGGCATGGCCTCGTGGTATAGACGATTCATACCGCGCTTAGCTACCGTTACCGAGCCCCTCACTAGATTGCTAAAGAAGAACAAGCGATGGGAGTGGGGGGAAGAGCAATCGCGCGCGGTACAAATCGTAAAAGAGCATTTAACCACGGCACCAGTATTAGCATGCCCGGATTTCGAGAGACCCTTCGTACTCCAAACCGACGCGAGTTCGGTAGGTTTGGGCTCCGTGCTGACGCAAAATTTTGAGGAGGGGGAGAGAGTGATCGCGTTCGCGAGTCGCGCTCTGACGGACCCCGAGAAAAAATACACCGTTACCGAGCAGGAGTGTCTGGCCGTGGTGTGGTCCATTAAGAAATTTCGTCCCTATCTGGAGGGTTACAAATTCACCGTAATAACAGATCATAGTAGTTTGAGGTGGCTCCATAACTTGCGGAATCCCACGGGCAGATTAGCCAGGTGGGCCCTCGAGTTATTGGAATACGACTACGAAATTATTCATAGAAAGGGGGCCTTACACCACGTACCAGACGCTTTATCGAGAAGCTACGAGGGGGAAGTCGAGAGCGACGAAACGGTAGTTGCGGCCGCGGGCGCGATAGGAGAAGATCCCGATCCCGAGAGCACGGATAAATGGTATAAACATCGATTCAAACAGGTCGCGAGCGATCCGGATCGCTACAATCAATGGCGAATAATAGACGCCCAATTGTATTTTCTAAGATCTAAGCCGGTCGTTTCGGACATAGTAGAAGACCTGAACCGATGGAAATTAGTGCTACCGAGTGAGTCACGAAGGGAGGCGTTACGCGAAGCCCACGACGCTCCTCAATCCGGACACTTAGGTATCGAGAAGACATATCAGCGTCTCGCGGTCTCATACTACTGGCCGCGAATGTTCCGAGATGTAGTAGGTTATGTTAAGAAATGCGGCCCGTGCCAACTGACAAAAGTCGAGCAGGCCTGTCCTGCGGGACTCATGGGTAGGCGAATAGCGGAAGCTCCATGGACGGTGGTTGCCGCCGATATTATGGGACCCTTACCGCGTAGTAGGACCGGTTTCAAATACCTACTAGTGATTCAGGACTTATTCACAAAGTGGATAGAGTGTAAGACTCTCCGATCCGCGACAGGTCCAAAGATTAGGGAATCGTTAGTAGACCTAGTTATTTCGCGTTGGGGCACGCCCAAATGTTTACTGACGGACAACGGTACCGAGTTCGTGAATAGGGAGATAGAGGAATTCGCCCGCGAAAACGGGATACGGCACGATACCACCCCTCCATACCACCCGCAGGCGAACCCCGTAGAAAGGGTGAATAGGGTTTTAAAAACAATGATAGTCGCTTACATAGATAGGGATCATAGGGATTGGGACCGGAATATTGCGGACTTCCGGTTTGCATATAATACCGCGGAGCATTCCTCCCTGGGAACTTCGCCGGCATTCCTGAATCTGGGCCGAGAGTTGATACCGAGAGGGAGGCTGCAAAACCGAGGTAACGAGATGGCTCAGGTCGACGCAGCCGATCCCGCGGTTTGGTCAGATAGAATGGAGCGGCTGAAGTTGATTCGGGAATGGGTTGGCGAACGTTTAGAGGAGGCCCAGGAAAAACAGGCGACGTACTATAATCTGAGGCGTCGAACTCGCAGTTTTCGTACGGGTGCACTAGTCTTGCGAAGGCGGCACGTCCTTTCGTCGGCCGCCGATAACTTCGCGGCAAAGTTGGCACCCAAATTCGAAGGTCCCCTCCGAATCGGGAGGAAATTGTCCTCCGTAATTTACGAGCTGACTCGTCTAGATGGGTCAACCGCCGGTAAAAGCCACATACAATATTTAAAACCCTACTATTCCCCCGACCCTGACTAGGATACCGAGAGAAACACAGGAAAATCCTCCCGAGTAGAGGAGATGAATCCGGCAGAGGAGGGCGGATTTTTGTTACGGGTGCGGACAAAGGGGAACCACGGTAAGGACCTGCCCACGCTGCGGGCCCCCATACGAGAGAGACAACCCCTCGCAAGACGAGAGGGGGCCACGCCGGGGACCACCGCCGGAGCGTAGCGGAAGACACAGGGGACCCCGTACCACCCCGTACCCCTAGCCCCTCCGAATGACGGGTTTTGTTTTGTTTTTTTTGTGGGGGGCTGGCAGCCCCTATTAATCTTTTTTTTTGTTATTATTATTTATTTTTTTTAATGATTTCGCCCCTAGGGAGCCCCTCACCTTTTTCTCTTTGTTCTCGGTGACCCCCCCGACTTCCTCCCCGATGTTTTTTTTTTGGTCCTTTTATTATTGCTTGGCCCATACGGCCCGAAAGGAAGGAGATGGGAGACCAGATACCGAGGAGGGGCCAAGAACACCCCGTAGGGCGTATACTAATTGTACCTGAGAAGGTCAATAAACGGACTTTCGTAGTAAGACATGTGAGACCCCGTTAATTACACCCTATTGTCTGTCCCATCCCGGAGCGACGCCTTCGGAGTGGTGGTCTCGGGAGGTGAGACTCCCTTAAGATATCGCGGGAAGTAAAACCTAATCATGACTGTCGGCAGAATTCGGGACCTCGTGGGTGGAGGGCATGGCGAGAGAAAAGTTTGAGTGAGGCAGTGATCGAGTGGGTGGTCATCGATGTGGGTCGATGTCCAAGACCTTCTCGGTCCTCCCCAGGAAGGGGGGAGTTGTGACGTGGTCTTTTTGAGCCCGTCACAAGGGCGGACGCGCCCGGCCGGGAAGCGTCTGAGAGCGCTATATTATTTTGTGTCTCGTGCGGGTGAGCAGCGACCTTTTCGCTAGCTCGCCCGCACTCTGTATCGGGATCGAGGTGGTAGGCCAGGAGAACGGCCATTGTTTTAGGGAGAAGAGGACCCGGACAGGCGACGGAGGAACGACCTCGAAAGGGGAGGAGCAGAGACTGAGCGACCGGCCCGGTGAGTATTACGAACGATAACCTATACACGGTACCGAGAAAATAAGGAAGCGATACTGCAGAGAAACTCGTTACAGCTTCGATGGGACGAACAGGAGCAGTCCAGATCAGGGAGTAAAAGGCGCCTACATCCCTCGACAAGGATGATGCCCTGAGGGGCCCGCCACCACGCCTCGAGAGAAACACGGAGATCTAACGGGATTGATCACCCCGGAACGACTTCCCTCAGCCAAGAAAGGTCGTTTGGAACATCAGCATACGGCCATACGAGGTGTGGACGGGACCGCCGAAAATGGACCTGCTACATCATCGCTCCCGAGGGCTGGAATTTGAATTTGGCGGCGGAAGTCCGCGACCAGCCGCGAGACACCGGAATCGATACGAGGATCGATTCCGGGTCCGGCGCGGGGCGCAACGCTGCCGCGAAACCTGGCAACCGGGCCGGGGTGGCGCGCATTGTCTTCCCCCTCCCCACCAGCGTACCTGCCGAGGTCCCGCCGGCCCGAAAGGAAATCACTGTTCGGCAAGCCGGTGTCCTGCGAGCACACCCAGGGACAACGACCCACGACAGCCCACTGCGACGGCGAAATATTGTAAGGCCACCTCCTCGATCGTCCGGTAAGCGCGGATTCGGCAGAGATCCGTGAGTCAATAGAGAAAATTAACGATACCGAGCAACTATGCTGTAAATCTTTTAGTACCGAGAATTAGTGGAGAGACTCACGGGACTCACGTCGATTTCCGCGTCATTAAGTTATTGCGTAAATCTTTGCCTTCTTCGCCTCTCCGAGGGGCACCGAAACGAGTCGACAGTCATATCGTAGTATATTATATTTGTAGCATTGTATCGAGTCATTAATTAACGAAATTTGAGAATAAGTTACGCTGGATTGGTATATGATCCATTCGATTCCGAGCCGGTTACAAAGGGAGGAGAGTAACGATAACTAAAGATTTCGATAACACCCAGCGATCTCCCAACGGCTCGATAATGAAATTATAGCTACTTTGATTCACACCATTTATATACTATTAACTGAAAATATATTCTTATTTTATCCTATTTCTGAGTACAATCAATATCGAGATTTCCTCTCTCTCTCCGGGACTGCGATTCCGAATCTCCTTACGGAAAGAACCACGACACTCTACCCCTTGTTGATACCGAGCTACCGAGGCCGAGCCGTCGTGTCCGCTGATTATTAGTTGAGCTATTGTTGAGTGGTGCGGCCTGACCGCACCTGGCGCCCAAAAAGATACTATACCGAGCAATCAGTGATACCGAGCAAGTATCGAGAGAACGGAGAGCGGCACGACGAGGTTGCGCAGCGGTCTCTCTCGCCCTCTCTCTCTTAGTTTGACGAGAGAGGACGGAGAGGCGGTCGCACTAGATGGCGGTTCTTTCAAGTTGCCTTCACCACGGACATTGTCAAAATGTTTAGACAAGTTCGGATTAATCGAGAGGATGCCGATCTTCAGAGGATAGTATGGCGGGCGGACGCCGAGTCAGAGGTTCGAGACTTTAGACTCGTCACCGTCACCTACGGTACGACACCGGCTCCGTATTTGGCAATCAGAACCTTGCTCCAATTGGCTGAAGATGAAGAGTCCCGGTTCCCTCAAGGAGCATCAGCAATCCGCAACCACACTTACGTAGATGACATACTAGCTGGCGCCAACACTCTTGCAGACGCCCTGGAACTCAAACTTCAACTGGAAGGCCTACTCCAAGCAGGAGGGCTCCATCTAAGTAAATGGGCTGCTACTCAAGCAACGCTCTGTCCTGAGGGGGATCAGGGGCAACGATTTATTGCAACTAACGACAATGTGGGTGCCCTAGGCATCCTTTGGACTCCTACCAAGGACACACTTGGCCTAAAGGCGGTCCCGTCATTTGATGTGACGACACAACCAACAAAACGCTCCATACTTTCCTTCGTGGCTAAGCTATTTGATCCCGCAGGCTGGGCGGCTCCTGTAATAGTAGTAGCCAAAATATTAATACAAGATCTTTGGATGGCGGGTTTAAACTGGGACCAAGAATTGCCCCCGGAGTTACAGACTTGTTGGTTGAAATACATTACCCGCTTACCTGAACTGAATCTATTACAGATACCTCGGTGGACCGGTATTCGCACGCCAATGGAACTTCATGCCTTCTCGGACGCCTCTGAAAGAGCCTATGCCGCTGCGATTTACCTGCGAGGGCTCGGGCCGCACGGGGACATTGAAGTGTCTCTCCTGCTTGCTAAGACCAAGATCACTCCGATTAAACCAGTCTCCATACCTAGACTTGAGTTGTGCGGTGCTCTACTAGCCGCCCGGCTATTGTGTCGGCTCACTAAACATCTGAAATTGGAGAGCTGCCCTCTATACGCATGGACTGACGCAAGGGTGGTACTTGCATGGCTACGAGCACATCCCTCACGTTGGACACCTTTCGTAGCCAACCGGGTGGCTGCCATACAAGAATTAATGCCGGGGAATCATTGGCACTATGTTGCTACGTCAGAAAACCCTGCAGATCTAGCTACACGGGGCATCTCGCCATCGGAGCTGAGAGACCGACGCCTTTGGTGGTCGGGACCCCCATGGTTGGGATCCCCGTCAAGTGACTGGCCAAGTGAAAGTGATGCTCGACAGGAAGTAACCGAGGAGCGGCGCACACACGCTACCACTCTTACTACTGATAAAATCGACAATGATGTCCTTACACGATTCTCATCATTTTCTAAATTAATTAGAGTTTCAGCATACTGCCTCAGGCTGCTACGAGACGTTGAACGACCCCACGCCGTTCATCTCACTGCAGATGAACTGGCACGCTATCGATTGCGCTGGTGTCGCATCGCTCAGCACCAGGACTTTGCGGAGGAGATCAAGGTCCTCTCCCGCGGCTCCCAGCTGGCCCGTCGATCCCCACTACTGTCGCTACGGCCCTTCCAAGGACAGGATGGGCTGATCAGAGTAGGCGGCAGACTTGCTCACGCACCGTTGGCCTTTGCCGAAAAACACCCGATTGTTCTCGCCAAAGAGAACCATCTTTCGTTACTCCTCGTGCGCGATGCACACGAAAGAACCCTCCACGGCGGTCCGCAGCTCACGAGGAGCGTGCTCTCTCGCCGTTACTGGATTTTGCAAGCCAACTCGCTAATTAGATCCGTTGTAAAACAATGTGTAAAATGTGCTCGTTTCAGGGGAACCACTTCTCAACAACAGATGGGCCATCTACCAGCGGATCGAGTCAGACCGGCCCGACCGTTCTGGACCACTGGCGTGGATTACGCTGGACCCATCAAGCTTCGAATTTCCAAGGGCCGCGGATGCAAAGGCTACAAAGGATATATCTGCCTATTCATTTGCATGGTCACCAGAGCCGTGCATTTGGAAGCCGTATCGGATCTCACCTCTAGCTCATTCCTGGCCGCTTTTAGGCGTTTTGTGGCAAGGAGAGGCCGTTGTGCGTACCTGACTAGCGACAACGGTACCAATTTCCGAGGGGCCGAACGAGAGTTGCGGGACCTATTCAGCGCCGCTGCCGATTTTTACAAGGATTGTAAAGCCCAGCTGGCTCAAGACAGCACGGAATGGGCTTTTATCCCTCCCTCTGCCCCGCACTTCGGCGGACTCTGGGAGGCAGGCGTCAAGGCCACTAAGTACCATCTCCGACGCGTCTTAGGAGATCAAATACTTACCTACGAAGAATTGACCACATTACTTTGTCAAATCGAGGCGTGCCTCAATTCAAGACCGCTCTATCCGTTAAGCAATGATCCAAACGATTATACTGCGATCACCCCTGGGCACTTCCTTATAGGAGAGAGCCCAGTCAATGTACCGGAACCGCCCACCCTGACGGATACCCATGGGAGGGCTAACTCTAGGTCTATTTTGATTACTAATCTACGTGATCATTTTTGGAACAGGTGGTCGCGAGAATACCTTCACCATCTACAACAATTGGGTAAATGGCGGCAACGCTCGGAAAATCTACAGCCAGGCGCCCTGGTTCTCATCAAGGACGACCTCTTGCCACCAGCCAAATGGTCCTTGGGACGGATCAGCGAGGTTCACCCCGGGGACGACGGAATTGTACGCGTGGTCACGGTGGAGACGTCAACTTCAGCTCTCCGCCGCCCTATCACCAAGATCTGCCCACTTCCCATCAAACCTGCAGACCTGACCGCGAACAACTCAGGAGAGCAACCTAATTAAGATATCTAAAACCCAGACATCTCACGGCGGGCGGCGGGTCTCGGACCAGCGCCTCCTTGTTTCGTCTTAAAGACGAGGCGGGCGGGATGTTGGAACGACTCCGTCGATCTCTGTCGAATCAATAATATATCTCCCGATTGGAGCTCATGGAATGCTCCGATTTGCGAATAACAACAAACGAGTTTTTACGCGCACCGCGATGGGTCGAGGACGCTTTCACACTCTAGGTGGATCGAGTAGCTTGGGGTAGGGGAGAGTCCTCGCATTCCATCGCGCGGCTTTGCGTTGAGTCTAACGATAATTCCGCGATGAAACGGAACTGCTACCCGGCGACAATCTATCGCGTTAATTTATGTTCAACCAACAATAAAATAATAATACGGTGAAATCAAGTGAGTGATATTGTAACCTGTTCGATTCCCTTCAAGTAACATTTCCTTCACGGAGGTCGGATTCCAACCGGCGATTTCTCGACCGGCGATTCCCCAACCAGGTTAAATATATATTTTTTAAAAATAGATATCAGTAGTTTTGGCATATTCAACAATGGTACAATGAAATTATAATGAATGTTATAAAATAATCCTAGTTTAATCAAGCTTGAATTGAACAATCAAAATTGCTTTTGAAAGCAATTTCTTTCTAACCATTTACATTATTTTACCAGCTCGAACCTTGAATTTTGTCTCAAATATTCAAAAAACAAGAAATAAGAAATGTAGACTATTTTTACCATTTGTTTTTGTCCTTCCTCATTAGTTTTTAATGCGATGTCGAAATCAAGTAATTTTGTAAATTTATTGAAAGGTTTGTTCGGAATAAGAGAAAAAGTACTACTACAGCTTGAACCAGATGCTGAGAGCAGTGGAAGCGAATTATTTGTACGCTCTAATTGCTTTAAAAATGCATTTTGTTGTTCCAATAATTTTTTAATCGCAATCGTGTTTTGCAGGATTGAAACAATATTCTGACTATCTGAAACATAAATTTACAAATTATATTACTATAAACAAAAGAACAATAAATATGAATGATTACCTGCTGGAAAATTTTCAAAAATGATATCGGTTGGTATCATATTATTTACTGGATTAACAGCATCTTTTAATGGAAATTTTTAGTATCATTATTGTATTTATTTAATATTAAATTAATAAATTAATAGACACTATATATATATTAAGCGGATTACTTAAAATCGACTTGTATTGTTTAATACCTTATTGTACCAAAAATTATTTGTTTATACCTTCATCAGAAGTTACATGGTCTTCAGAGGCAATATTATTCTTTTTATTTTGACTCACGTTTATTGCTGTTTCATCCATATTTTTGATATCCTTGTCCAAGTTTTGGTTATCATCATTAATCAAATCTAAATGTATAAAAAATTACACTATTAAGCATTACTTTATTTGCAAATTAAAAAAATAATGTTAAAGATTTATAAAAATAATATATATATTTATTTATTGTTATACCATTTGTCAACTGTTCATTTTCTAAATGCAAATCCATGACAGTCATTAACGGAGATGGTGTCATTCGCGGATTTGAATCGTCATCATTTAAGTTGTTTGCTGTAACTGGTTGGAATGTTTTCTTTTTTCTTTTCCCTCGGCCTAATTGCGAACATGATGTATCTGATGTATCGGTTCGAATTTTTTTATGTACAACATCTATAGCTTCCTTATATGAATCTGTAATTACAAATTATTTTATTAATTGTCTATATATATACATACATTTGTATTACATGATTTATATAAGTCTTTTCCATAACCGTATTCATAAATATTGGGAAGTTATGATTTGATATATTAAATACAAAAAAGTCATTTTTTTAATATAAAACATGTTTAATTAAGATATTATCTTATTATATACTATCAATATTTTTATGACAATACTTACTACTTTGAAATATTAGTTGCACTATGTATTTTTGCCAATTGTCTTTTGGGGGTTCTTTCCGTAATATATATTTCCTAACATTTTTTTCCGGCCATTTACACATTATTTGATCATTTGTAAATGTCATCCATGAGGTTGGTACAACTTCTACAGCGTTTGATTGGCCTTCTATATTGATAAATTCAATCAAGTCTGCAAAGCATATAAACCATTTAATTTTCAATTAATAAACATTATTATAATGTTATAATATGATCCCACAAAAAAAGACATCACAGATGTAAAAAAAAAGCGCTAAGTTATATCTTTCGTCAGCAAAAATAGTTCTTTATAATAATAAAAAATATAATCTTCTCAAAAATTATGTTTATAGCCAAAATAATTCTTTGCAAAAATTAATCATTATCAAAAATATTTTCTCAAAAATTATATTTATAAATTATATTTTATTTTTGTTAATAATACTAGAAAAAAATTAAAATATTAGCATCAAAAAGTAGTGAAATCAAAAAATTGCGCTAAATAATTATATTGATAATACGAGAAAAAAGGTTAAAATATTAGCATCAAAAAGTAGTCAAATCAAAAAGTTGCACTAAGTAAGTGACAACATAATATATAATATTTAGATAAATTTCTTATAATGATACAAATGTATAATTATTGCTTTATTTTAAAACGTTTATAATAACAAAATAAATTTAGTAAAATATATATATATATATATATTTATTCATCTTTATATTTAAATAACATGAATAATTATGTAATTAATTTAAACTGGAATGTATATACATTGTAAAGTTATTATATATTTTTATAAAATATTTAGATAAATAGATATATATAAAAAATAAATTATTTATCTCTAAATAATTATTTAATTCAAATATATTTAAACGTATATTCAAAAAAGGTATTATAAGGCACAAAGAATTAAATTTAGGAAATTAAAAAAATTTAAAGTTAAATAAAAATTTTTAATTTAAATTAAAAAATAAAAGTAAAAATAAAAGTAAAAAAATGTAATGTACAAAAAATACTTAGCGCTGTTTTTGTATTGTTATTTTAACACATTAGTAAATAAAATAAAATATAAATCAAAGTATAGACTAATTTTTTTACTGCAATACGCTTCAATAGAAATCTATAAACATATTACGTGGCTCGATATTCGAATGACATGTGGTGAACTAAACAATATTTTTTTTTAAAAAAAAAACAAGTCGATTTTAAGTACCCGCTTAATATATATATAGTGTCTATTATTTATTAATTTAATATTAAATAAATACAATAATGATACTAAAATTTCCATTATTTAGATCCTAAAGATCTGTTATCCAGTAAATAATATGATACCAACCGATATCATTTTTGAAAATTTTCCAGCAGGGTAATCATTCATATTTATTGTTCTTTTGTTTATAGTATATAATTTGTAAATTTATATTTCAGATGTTTAGAATATTGTTTCAATCCTGCAAAACACGATTGCGATTAAAAAAATTATTGGAACAACAAAATGCATTTTTTAAAGCAATTAGAGCGTACAAATAATTCGCTTTCCACTGCTCTCAGCATCTGGTTCAAGCTGTAGTAGTACTTTTTCTCTTATTCCGAACAAACCTTTCAAGAAATTTACAAAATTACTTGATTTCGACATCGCATTAAAAACTAATGAGGAAGGACAAAACAAATGGTAAAAATAGTCTACATTTCTTATTTCTTGTTTTTTGAATATTTGAGACAAAATTCAAGGTTCGAGCTGGTAAATAATGTAATGGTTAGAAGAAATTGCTTTCAAAAGCAATTTTGATTGTTCAAGCTTGATTAAACTAGGATTATTTTATAACATTCATTATATTTCATTGTACCATTGTTGAATATGCCAAAACTACTGATATCTATTTTTAAAAAATATATTTAACCCTTTTTTCCTTCTGACTAACTGACTTTAATTGAAATTAAAATAGACAAAAAGGATGCGGGTAGGGTGGCCCGTGTATCAGTCTGATTTTGTGCTTAGGGGCGCCTTAGCCCATAGCCTCAAGTGGCGGGCGGGTGATCGGCCCGCTAGCGTTTATTACGGCTCCCGTTCCCCTACCCCCCTCCTAGAACGGGATCGCACGTGGTTCGGCCCGAATCGGTCGACCCGTATCGTCCACCGTCCGTAGTGAGGTGGCCTCGAACTTTTCCGAGTGGCTGTGGGGGCGTATGATGGCTCTGGAGGAATCACGGCGGCTGGCCCGTCCTACGCCCGATGGTTTCCTCGTCCTCTTCCTCGGATGCCGCCTTGAGTCCTGCACATGGATTGGCGGTGCCATCGTCCTCCGGCCCGTCCTTGAGGTCAAACGATTACGGGGGATACGATCCTCCGTACAGTCATCGGTCCGCTGTACTTCGGGGCCAGCTTGGCGTTGACGCGTTGGCCTTGCTGGCAGGGGGCGGTCGCGTTTCAGGACAGCGTTCGCCCGCCTCGGTCGCCAGTCTCGTCGCCTCATGGTTGTACTGGCTTCTCTTTCCGCTGGAAGGCCCGGGCGAGGTGGATTCGGACCACTTGTAGGCGTCCTCCAACTGGGGTCTGGCGGGTGCTTGGTCCTGGTCTGAGGTGCGGTTCCTGGTCGATCCTCTGGATGTGGGCGAGCGAGCTCTCGGCCATGCATGATGTAGGCCGGAGTGGTATCCGGTGGCCTCATGTCGGCGGTGTTGATGGCGAACTGTATGGCGGGGATCGCTCGTCCCAGTCTTTGTGGCCGGCCGGCCACGTACTGGCTTATCTTGTTTTAACCGTACGTTTCGCTTTTCGCTCTACCGATTGCATTGCGAGTGTACACGGGGGATGTCCTATGTTGTATCCGTATGAACTAGCAAGGCCTTAATGCGTTGCGCGGAACGAACTGATCCCCGTTATCGACACCAGGCGAACCTGACACCCGTGCCGGTATAAAGCAGCAGGCGTTCGTGTGAGTGCTCGGGCTACGGCTACGCGGTTGGCTTTTTTCAGCGGGACCATTTCGACCACTTACTGAACCGGTCTTGATGGTTAATGCCAGGTAGGATCGAGGCAGGGACTGTCAGGTTCTACGGCGTCTGTTCCCATGGTTCGCGGACAGCGGGTGGCCATCAAGCCGACCAGCCGTCGTTGTTGACTGCCTTGTGCCGCGCACAATTAGCGCACCCCCCTCGGACCGTACCGGGCAATTTCCCCGAACCTGCCGGGCCAGTCCATATAGCTGGCCACCCGATCCAATGTTTTGAACTGCCTAGGTGCCCGGCGGCGGGTCGTCGTAGCATTCGCTGAGCAGGGCGGTTCCGTTGGTCTGTAGGACGCACTGCTTCCATGCTCTTCTTTCGGCTGGTGTTCCCGGAAGTCCAGATCGTGGAGTATATGCATGACAATCGTTGATCCTGGATTTTATAGTCCGGGTGATCGGTCGGATGTCTCCGTAACTTCGGCTAGTTCGGTGGTACCACCGGCATTTCGGCCGGTCACCTCCAAAGCCTTCCCGGAGGCTGGAGAGGGCATCTGCCACCGTGGGTTAGTGTCCCGCGCCGGTACTGGTGTCGAAATCATGTTGTTTGTATTCGAACATCCAGCGGGCTAGTCGTCCGGTAGGGGCCTCTATGTGTTGTAACCACTTTAACACTTTAATTAAAGCTTGGTGTTCGTTCACGAAGGTGAATCGGTAGCCGGCCCTCGAAATAATCCCGCATCCGGCTAATACCCCACACGACGTCCAAGCACCTCTAGTTGCGGTATCGCCTATCAGTCTTCTCGCTGTGTTGATGGTCCGGCGGCGGCGTACGCGATAACCCACTCCTCCTTCGCCGAGGTGTTTGGGTTAATACGGCCCTAACCCTGGCGCTGGGCGTCTGTTTGTAGTAGAAATTGTCGCGCAAAATCTGCTGACAGCGAGGACAGGTGCGGTGGTTCATGGCCTGTTTTAGTTTCCGGAACGGGGCGGTTCCTCTTCTGTTTTGCCCAGGTCCAGCTCGCTCCTCTTTTTATTTAGTCGAGTGAGAGGGGCTGGCGATAGTGTAGAAGTCAGCGATAGAATCGGCGGTACCATACGCTACCACCCCCTCATAAATTGCCGACCCTGCTGAGGTCGTGGGGCAGGCCACTCGTATGCTCGCACTTTTCCTGGGGTCGTCCGGTTCCGTGCCGAGCGATACGTGTCGAGGTACCGAGACTTGGCCTGCAGAAGTGACAAAAAACCCTTTTTCTGGGTTGAGGCGGAGTCGGGCGTCACGGAGGCGGCGAAAGACTTCGGCCAAGTGGCCTAGTTGCTCCTCGAAAGTACGGATGCGACAACTATTTCGTCCAAGTAGACGAGGGACTGTGGTTCTAACTCGGGTCCTAGCACGGTGTCCGAGCAGCCGTTGAAGGTGGCCGGGTGGCTGAATGCAGTCCGACATGGCAGACGCGGAACTTCATCAAGCCCTCTCCCTGTCACCGTGAAGGCGGTTGCGGGTGGGCGGCTCTCCGGAGTTAGTGGCACTTGCCAATACCCGCTGCCGTAGTCCACGTGGGACAAGAGTGTGCCGCCTCGAGCTTATCTAGTGGCGGCAATGTGAGGCAGCGGTTATGCATCTTTTTCTGAGGCCGCGTTTATCGGCGAAGTTCGATACAAAACGGTAGGATCCGTCTTTCTTCTTTGCCAGCACTATCGGAGAGCTCCAGGCGCTGTGGATTGGCCTCGAATGACTCCTTCGGCTTCCCATCTTTTGACCTCTTTGGTCGATCACGCGTGCATGGCCGATTACGGGCCGAGAAGCGTTGTTTAATGGGTCGGCCGGGTTTAGCCGAATTTGGTGTGTGGCTTTGTCGGTCGGGCAGCGGACCGATTCGAACTTTGAAGTTCGTTATTTAGAAAGGCCGTAGCCTTAGGCCTCGCTGGTAGTTCCCCGGGGCTGAACTGGCTGTCGCGATTCCATCTTTGGTGTGTTTTGGGTGACAGGTCTGGGCGGCGGCGCAGCTCGACTCCAAATTCCCGCCCAGAGGTCTATCCATTATAGGGGCGTTGTCTAGTTGTGGTTACGGAAACGGTTGGCGGTACATTCCTCGTACCACCTTTGCTTCGATGGTCTCGGGAAATGGGACTTGCGTCCCGTGGCCAGGTATCTGGGCTGCCTTGAGATCTGGCTAAAACGGGTGCGGTTGTTTCCGGGCTTTTCTCAGCTTTTTACAAATGATTTTTTCCCCTTTTTAGCCCGGAATCGAGGGGCCCACAAATGTTGCCCGGGGGCGACTGGACCCGGGAGGTGCGGTCTCGGGTTGTTTTTAGGTGCTATCGGCTGGACGACGGCCGCGAGGGTCTCCGGCCCGCACCCCGTTTTCCCTGGGGGGGTGGCAGCACGGTGAGGACCCCGTCCTTGCCAAAATCTCGAGCAGAATTTTTTTCCCCGGGGGTTCGCTGGCATGCCGCGTTATGTCTCTTGTTTTGCCCTCCAGCAACATTCTCCCAACCTGTAAAAACCCCGGAAGCTACGACCGGGGTGTGGTTTTGGGCGCCCGCCCTCGTCGTTCTGTCTTTCGGCCCCGGGCCTTTTCGTATTGGGTTTGGCTCGATGCTAAATTTCCCCGACGCTGACACGTCCCCCCGCGGATGAAACATTGGAAACCCGGAATCCAGTTTTTTCGAAAGATCTGTTCCAGTTGGTCTAGGGTGAATTATCCCCCGCCGCGCCGCATCAGGGTCAGGCCCCTTGGTGGCGGTACTTTTGGAAGGACCTCTTTAGGGCGTTTTTGACGTCCCTGGATCGCCCCTTTTTCATCTGTCTCTCATACCCGCTTGGCAGGTATTGCTGGCGGACAGCTTGGCGAAAGTCGGCCAGCTGGCTATGGTATCGCGGATGTTGCGATCCACAGCCGGGCGTCTCCCCGTAAGAGTTCGGGTAGCCCTAACGCATCTGGGCGTCGGTGTAGCCGTAGCCCAGCACAGCTCTTCCGTACGCTCGAGGAATGCCAGGGGGTCCCTTGCCCTCGAAAGTGGCACCCCCCATTTTCGGATCTGGTCCATGATCCTGGCTGGTTCAACAGGTGTCGGGGGTGGTAGCTTCTTCGTCTTTGGTTTGGGCTTCCGGTGGCCATTTCGACGTTGATAGTGGGCACAGGTAGGTGAGTTCGAAATAGCGGCGGGTTTTGCCCGACAAATCGGCGGAGGCGTCGGCGGGACCTCGTCTAAAGTTCCTTGGCTATCGTTCCGTGTCTTTTGGCCAAGGCAATAGCTTCGGTTTTTGATAATTGATTTACCACGCGGGCATCTGGATAGGCTTAAGCGAGTCGGGATCTCCACTGGGGCAGGTCCCTGTTCGGGCGCCATGTACCGGTTCACCTTTCCCGACGCCGCGGATCGGCTCGCCGGTTCCAGGATTCGGGAGGAAGGGGGAGATTCAGACTCGCTTATTCCTTATTAACATACTTTGGTTTATTCAAAAAGAAACAAGTAAACAAAATGATTGTTGGCATAAAGCCTAAATAGAGAAACTTATTGACTACTCGTATAAACGAAATGTTTGTTGGCATAAAGCCCTAAATAGAGAAACTTATTGACTACTCGGTATAAACAAAATAAGGAGGCGTATAGCCTGTAGCGGTGTCCGGAAAAGATTTACAAATTACCCGGTATAACTTAGAGATACGGTGTACGGAGGCGTATAGCCTATGGCAGGAAGAAACCGGAAACCGGGAAACCCGGCGTAATGACGAGAAACCCGTCACCCGGTGTTATAGCAGGAAGAGACCGGAAACCGGGAAACCCGGCGTAACAACGAGAAACCCGTTGCCCGGCGTGTAGCAGGAAGAGACCGGAAACCGGGAAACCCGGCGTAACAACGAGAAACCCGTTGCCCGGCGTGTAGCAGGAAGAGAACCGGAAACCGGGAAACCCGGCGTAACAACGAGAAACCCGTTGCCCGGCGTGTAGCAGGAAGAGACCGGAAACCGGGAAACCCGGCGTAACAACGAGAAACCCGTTGCCCGGCGTGTAGCAGGAAGAGACCGGAAACCGGGAAACCCGGCGTAACAACGAGAAACCCGTTGCCCGGCGTGTAGCAGGAAGAGACCGGAAACCGGGAAACCCGGCGTAACAACGAGAAACCCGTTGCCCGGCGTGTAGCAGGAAGAGACCGGAAACCGGGAAACCCGGCGTAATGACGAGAAACCCGTCACCCGGTGTATAGCAGGAAGAGACCGGAAACCGGGAAACCCGGCGTAACAACGAGAAACCCGTTGCCCGATACTAAAGGTAGGAGGCCAGAAACCGAGGAAACCCGGCGTAACAACGAGAAGCCCGTTGCCTGGCTAGGAGGTCCGGAACAGGACTGGTGCCGGCTCATCCGTCGAGCCGGCTTATATACCCTGCCGGCGGTTCCCCCACTCTACCTCGAGGCTGTGGTGGGGGTAACGCCGGCGTCGTAGTGGGGGCGCCTCTGGGGGTTGTAGTGGGGCGCCCCTGGGGTAGGGTGACCCGTGTATCAGTTATGATTTTGTGCTTAGGGGCGCCTTAGGCGCCATAGCCTCAAGTGGCGGGCGGGTGATCGGCCCGCGAGGCGTTAGTAACGGCTACGCCGTTACAGTGTATTCATGAATTTTTTATTTTTACGTTAAAATCAAAGAGAAATTAATATTTTATATTAAAATGTTGGCTTGTATTAAAATTATTTAGCGATAAATGAATGCAATTAGATGATAACTTATATATATTACTAAAACTTCTTATTGCCCACATTAACAGCACTGACCATATTAGTTGTGTTAGCGATTTGTGTTATTATGTATCTTATAAGTTAATTATATCCCCCATAGCAAAAAATGTCACAGTGACATCACAATAAGCTCACAATAGAGTCACAAGGTGACAAAAAAATGTAATGTCACTGTGATGTCATTGTGAGATTATTGGAAGGTAACAGTGATATCATTAATCACAATTGAAGTGATATCATTGTAAAATGTCACATTGATATAACTAGTATATCACGAAATGTAACAATAAGGATAAAAAAATCTGTCATAGCAAGAAAATGTCACAGTGACATCATAAAGATGTTCTGCTGTGACGATAAAATACATATTTAATCGTCACAGCACAACATCTTTATGATGTTACAGTGATATCATCAAAAATGTCACATTGATATAACTAGTATATCACGAAATGTAACAATAATGATAAAAAATCTGTCATAGCAAGAAAATGTCACAGTGACATCATAAAGATGTTGTGCTGTGACGATCAACAATTAAAATTAGAAAAATAAAGTTTAATTTATGATATATTTAATAAATAATTTATATTTATTTATTTATATTTATTACTGCTATAACTAAATATATATTAGGGTGTCCAATTTAAAATAACACGTACACCATTTCAAATATCTCTTAAAATATTCATCAAATAAAGGGCATCATCTACTTTATGACCTCCTTTGAATCAAACAACTTTTATTTGAAATATTTTTCTTTAAAATAGTCGCGTTCAGCAGAATGACTGCTTAAGTTGTCATCTTGTCAAGACTTGACGTTGATTTGTTCTAAAAGTAAAAGAATCAACACGTCACCGTTAATGGACGCTACTTAATGTAACCTAATCTTACCTAATCCTAATGCAAGCGTGACCGTGTAGGCGCGTGCACGTTGCCCAAAACGCTCTGCAGCGTATACGCAGTCTGTTGGTGTACCAGCACGTGTTTTTTATTTGCATAAGAGGACATTTTGACTCAAAATAAGTGATCTCAGAAGATTACTTAGCAATAAGAAGTGATTTAACAAAGTGAAAAACATCAACATAAAAATTAAGGTTAGTATATACAATATTTTTTATCTTATGTTTGTCTTATATTTTTTTCATATTTATTGTAACAAGATATCTTTTTTTCATTGTATATGTATATTTAGGAAAAAAAATATATTTTGTGAAAAATATGGGTCGCAAACGAAAACACTCAATATTTTATAGTGCAAGACATAAACGAAGATTAGTTGCAAGAAACACAGTAACAGATATGAATATGATAACTCATCAGACTGATTCTGCGGATTCTATGGCAATAATTAATAATAATAATGATCAACTAATTGTTGTTGATGAGAATGCTTCGTCTTTATGTGATTCTGATAAAGTATACTTAGATAGAAATCTAAATCAATATTATGATGAAAATAATATTAACTTTCTGAATGAAAATAATGCCTGTATGATACAAAATTACACGGATGCAAATAAGCTGCAAGCTATAGTCGATAACAATTATGAAAATCTGTGTTTAAATGATAACGAAACTTTTATACATGACATAAGTAAATGGGCTATTGAAGAAAAGATATCACTCAAATCACTCCGTCACCTTTTACAGATATTGCAAACACACACTAATTATACTTTGCCTAAAGATCCACGTACATTATTGCAAACTCCTAAATCAACTGAAATTATACAAATTGAAAACGGAGATTACTGCCACTTAGGTCTCGAAAAAGCTCTTCTAAAAATTATTGAAGAACGTGAAAGATTGAATTTTGCTCTTGATAACATTCAATTATTTATAAATATTGATGGTTTACCTATATATAAGTCTTCCACAAAGAGTTTATGGCCAATATTATGTGCAGATAATATTATAAACAATGTATATGTCATTGCCTTATATTATGGTGAAGGAAAACCAAAAAATGCAAATGAGTTTTTAAAAATGTTTGTAGGTGATGCTATTGCTTTTATAAATAATGGGATTGATTATGAGGGACAGATCATAAAAGTCGAAATTAAAGCAATAATTTGTGACGCTCCTGCTAAATCATTTATTTTAAATGTAAAAGGACACACTGGATATAATAGTTGCACTAAATGCATTATTGAAGGTGATAATATAGAAGGACATATATGTTTTCCATACACATCTAATATGATGTTACGTAATGATAAAGAATTTTTTACTGGATTATAATCTTGATTATTAAACTGGTGACACAATTTTAAAAAATATACCAAATCTAGGCTTAGTTACAAATGTGCCACTAGATTATATGCACCTGGTATGTTTGGGTGTTATGCGTAAACTTATTATGTTATGGCTTTCAGGACCACTTAAGATAAGATTATCAAATTCAGACAAAGAACAAATTTCTAAGAAACTAATAAAGTTACGCAATTATATTCCTTCTGATTTTGCTCGAAAACCAAGATCATTAAAGTATATCAAACATTGGAAAGCCACAGAATATCGGCAATTTTTATTATATACAGGTCCTATTATATTGAAAGGAATACTACAAGAAAATGTATATCCCACAAAAAAAGACATCACAGATGTAAAAAAAAAGCTCTAAGTTATATCTTTCGTCAGCAAAAATAGTTCTTTATAATAATAAAAATATA
>NW_028190547.1:42500-48125 GCF_048542155.1 Nylanderia fulva | reverse complement strand
AATCACTCCGTCACCTTGTACCGCTATGAAACACACCCTAATTATTACTTGGCCTAAAGATCCAAACGTTTTTTAAACTTATGCAAATCATTAAATCAACTGAAATTATACAAATTGAAACGGAGATTACTGCCACTTAGGTCTCGAAAAAGCTCTTCTAAAAATTATTGAAGAACGTAAAAGATTGAATTTTGCTCTTGATAACATTCAATTATTTATAAATATTGATGGTTTACCTATATATAAGTCTTCCACAAAGAGTTTATGGCCAATATTATGTGCAGATAATATTATAAACAATGTATATGTCATTGCCTTATATTATGGTGAAGGAAAACCAAAAAATGCAAATGAGTTTTTAAAAATGTTTGTAGGTGATGCTATTGCTTTTATAAATAATGGGATTGATTATGAGGGACAGATCATAAAAGTCGAAATTAAAGCAATAATTTGTGACGCTCCTGCTAAATCATTTATTTTAAATGTAAAAGGACACACTGGATATAATAGTTGCACTAAATGCATTATTGAAGGTGATAATATAGAAGGACATATATGTTTTCCATACACATCCGTAATGATAAAGAATTTTTTACTGGATCTTATAATCTTGATTATCAAACTGGTGACACAATTTTAAAAAATATACCAAATCTAGGCTTAGTTACAAATGTGCCACTAGATTATATGCACCTGGTATGTTTGGGTGTTATGCGTAAACTTATTATGTTATGGCTTTCAGGACCACTTAAGATAAGATTATCAAATTCAGACAAAGAACAAATTTCTAAGAAACTAATAAAGTTACGCAATTATATTCCTTCTGATTTTGCTCGAAAACCAAGATCATTAAAGTATATCAAACATTGGAAAGCCACAGAATATCGGCAATTTTTATTATATACAGGTCCTATTATATTGAAAGGAATACTACAAGAAAATGTATATTTAAATTTTCTAACATTACATGTAGCAATCACAATTCTTGCACATCCTACTTTAACATATCAAACTTCTATTATAGAATATGCAGAAAATTTATTAAAACATTTTGTAAAATCATTTCAAGTTATATATTTCACATAATATTCATAATTTATTACATCTTGCTGCAGACGTAAAACAATTTGGTGCTCTGGATAAATTTAGTGCATTTAAATTTGAGAATTATATGTCTACGTTAAAGAAATTAATTCGTAAAACTAACCAACCATTACAGCAATTAACAAGAAGATTTGCAGAAATTGAGACAATACATAATAATGAAACATTCAAAATATATTCAAATTCATACGATATGGAAAAATGTTTTACACGCTCTCATTGTGATGGTCCTATTACGAAAGATTTCATTTCTGTACAACAATATAAAATTTTTTGCAATAATCAATATTATATTAACTGTGATGATCCAAAAAATAATTGCATTTCTTTTGAAAATGGACAAATAATGTCAATTTTAAATTTCATTAAATCTAATGACAATAAAATGTATGCTATTGGCAAAGTACTTGTGTTAGTGGAAGATTTATATACACAGCCTATTTCGTCATTAACTTTAAATATTGGTATCATGTCTGAATATTCTCATCTTCAGACATGGGAGTTTGATAAAATTAGAGCAAAAATGTTGAAAATGCCTTATAAAAAAAATTATATTATATTTCCGATGTTACACACAACTGAATAATACATGTTTAATATTAATTTGCATTTGTAATTAAATAATTAAACGTAATTATAATACTCTAATATAAATTGCAAATATTATTATTATTATTATTATTATTATTATTATCGTCACATTTTTATCATATTATTTACATCATAGATTATTTATAATTTCAATGCTGATCAATTTTTATTTACAGTTATTATGGCGTATAATATTGTGGAGTTCGAAGATGGTTTACAAATTGTTCCTTCTGAATGGTTAACTGAAAATAATAAGGAATGTAAATGGCCATCATATACAAGTCAAATTAAGATAAATAAAGCAATTATGAAAAGAATATTTCCTTCTGATGATTGGCAATTATATAAAATAATCCGTATTTTTGGTAGCAGCGGTTAGTAATATAAAAAATGTATTTTATTTTTTTATCAAAAATTATATAAATTAAAATTATAATATATATGTATTAAAAGTATATATTAAAATTTAAATTTTAAGTGATATTTGATTATAAAATATATAAAAACAAAAATCTAATTTTTAATATTCAAAAATTTTATACGTTTTAGATACATATGATAAAGCTATAGACAAACTTAAATTAGCTGAACAAATATCCGATATAGATGGTGATGATGGAAATAACCTCAAAAAATCGAGATATCAACGAGCAAAAAAAATACAGGTTCATCTCCTGATAATTCTGATACAAGCGACACAAGCATCAATAAATTAAAAACTCGCAATGATTTAGAGTTAGATAATTTTCCTAATACACCAAAAGCTTTAACAATAAATAAGAGCAAAATCTGTGAAATAAAGACACCATTAATACAAGGTGATAAGAAAATGAATCGAGTAAAAAAAATTTCAAGTTCTTCTGATAATTCAGATAGAACTGACACAAGCAATGATTTAGATGAAGCTTCTAATATATCAAACGATTTAAATAAAAGCAAAATGACTTATGAAATAAAAAAACCACTGATAAAAAATTATAAGAAAATAACTAAGCCTCCGATACAAATAAGTAATGAAAAAATAATTAATATTCAGTCTAAAAAGTCTGCAGTTACATATAGTAAATCTATAAGTTCACAAGAACATCGAACAGCAAATAAAGATGACCTTGTTCCACAAAATTCAGATACAATATCTACATCCGATACTTGTAATGCTGAGATTGATGTAGGTAAAAATATATCTGTTATTAATTTTAAATTTTTGTAAAAGCTTACCTATATATATATATATATATTATTAAAGTTTTAACTTTTTTTATTTATATCACTGTAAACATATTTAAAATGGTATATAATTCGTAATATTTATATAATCTGACAATGAGTAGATATACAATAATATGTGTCAATTATTTTTGCAGATTTTCATAATTTAATTATCAGGAAACTAAATGCAGTATTGTTAAATCTTACAACAATTGATGAACGTTTAATAAAGTTGGATAATCACATAAGAAAAAATGAGGAAACGGATTTAAAAAAAAATGAACATTATGATTTCGATTTGCCAGCAGATACCGTAGAACAATTACAGAGAATTGATAATCAATTAAAAAACAAATGTGTTGCTGCAGAAATGGTATATACAAAATATTATCATTTTATACTTACGATTAGAAACATTTTATTGAAATGTCTTATAAAAAGCAATATTTTGGACATATTTATTTATTTATATAATGTTAAATAATTTTAAAGAAGTTAAAAGAAAAGTAATGTTAACTTTTTTTATAAGAGAAAAACAAATGTTTATTATTTTGATATTTTTAGATCATAAACTAATATTAATTAAATTATTTTATATTTTTAGACAAGACAATTGAGCTTTTTAGGAGGTAAGGATCATCATGATGTGATTTCGTACATGATGAAACATATTTTAACAAATAAATTAGCAATGGAATATAGTTGGGCTGGTGCAAAATTGAAAAATGCCTTTAAAAATCTTCGCATTACTATATGTATCATAAGTAAGTATATAAATATTTAATCACAGAAATGTTTTTATTGACATATTTTTGACACTTTATATATAGCATTCTATGCATGGTTATATTGGATGATGCTATTAAAACTCTAATATCATTATTCAATAATATGTAATCATAGGAATATAAAATAATTTTGAATAGTATATACATATATACATATATATATATATATAAAATTAAGTCGCTTTAAATTTTTATATAATCTATAACCACACATATCTGTTTAAACTTGTTGTTAGATGCTGCGCGAACTTCAAGAACCAATTTAACAAATAAGGAAGTTGAGGATATAATTGCAAGATGGCTAATTTTAGCCAAGCAGAGATTTGACCGAGATTTGTAAGTTATATATAATATACCTCAATTTAACTATTTTATCATCTTATCTCAAACTTTTTATTTTTATAAGAAACTGATTTTAAAGAGGGTGAACACATGCACTATCTGTTCATTATTGCGTGTATTAGTTTTTTTAAATTAAATACAACATTTAAGAACTTATTGTTATTTTTGTATAGAATATTTATTGCAGAATTGACTTATTGCACCTATGTATAACAATCACATATTTCTTTTTAGGAAAAAGGAAGAACAAAAGAAGAGATGCGAAAATGAGGAGATCTAAACAAGAAAAGGACAGGTTATTAAATAGAATAATTTTAATATATAATAAATAAAATATTTGAACGTTTATTATTACGTTTATTGCACAGTTTATTATTATTACGTTTATTTATAGATTTTATAGAGTTTATTTTTGCATATGTACTTTTTTTATTTTGAATGTATTAATTTCATACACAGTAATTATATATATATTTTATTATTTAAATGGTTACAGTATTAAATACATATGCATAGTTGTAAGTGCAATAAAGTAATTATTAAATATTATTTTTTAAATATAGTATAAAACGAGAAAAGTTATAATAATATATACAGTTGAATATTAAAGTAATTTAAAGTTCTAAGTATTTTAGTACTTTTATGCGTAGCTGTAGCATAAAAAATTAACAATCACTATGTTTATTTTATTAATGCCTATATATTAAAAAGTTATGCACATTTAAGTTTTCTAACAATTGTATCAATTTTTTTTCATAATTCTGATAAAGTGATAACTAGAATTTAAAAAAAATTACTTTAAAAATGATTTATTATAAGTATTAATTATATATGTTAGTGATATAGTTATTAAATATGATTAAATGATGTGATTTAACGTGAATGTGTATTAAATGATAGTTATACACCCACACACACGTACATATATAATAATATGGCTTATATTTTTTGGAACGTATATATGTATTATTTAAAAAATAAAAATGTAATTAAATAAATTACATTTATAATCTTTGAGACAAGCATATGACTACTGGCAGGATCAACCAGGGAGCTTCGTGTTCGGTTACTCGCAAGGGAGTAACTCGCGAGCGAGCCCGAAGACTCGTCGCTAGCTCTTTTTCGCGCGCGCGCGCGTTCGATGCCGAAACACCGACGCGCGCGCGACACGCTCGTATGTGCCATTTTATTTGCCGCCGGTCTTGCTCAGCCGGTCGGCGACACTCTGCTGTGTTTAACGCTATTATGTAAAGCGTACGAGAGAACGACGGAGGCGAGAGTAAACCCCCGACGCCGCCGCCTCTCCTCTTCTTCCTCCTCCTCTCCGTTCAAAAATCCACAAGATCAAAATACTCGTGTTCTTATTCTCCCAAATGTTATGATGCGCGGTCTCGAGAGACCGCGCGATTCACCCTGACGCTAGATCGACGATGGCGATGCTTAGACGTCGAGGACTGTTCTGTCTGGTTCGTACGCGTTTAACCGCACACGACCAGCAATAAGATTTCGCTACGGCGTACAAAGCGAGCGGGAAGAAGCAACTCTTCCCGCAAACTCGTATCCGTGGAGTAGATGCTCGGTAAGCGCGACG
>NW_028190547.1:0-37500 GCF_048542155.1 Nylanderia fulva | reverse complement strand
TGTTTAGTAGCAGATCCATGCACCAATTCCAGGCATTTGGTCCTATAATGGATCCCTGTGGGCATCCTCTTTCCGTTTTTGCCATAAATTTTTCATATTTGGTATTAATATTAACTTTTCGATGTCTAAAGTATGACTTAAATACTTTTATAAGCTTTGTGCTGCAATTTCCTTTAATCAGTCTATGTATGATAGAGGGCCACCATAGATTGTCAAAAGCACCTTGGATGTCTATAAAGATTGCAACCACATATTTTTTGTCTGTATTTTTACAGCTTCTTATTAGGTGACTTATTGCGTCTTCCGTTGATTTTCTTGGTCTAAAACCATATTGGTTTGGGCTTTCAAGTTCTAATAATTTGTAGCTTGCTTCCATTCGCTCCACGATTATTCTCTCGTATACCTTGCTCATTGTCGGTATTAATGAGATCGGTCTGTAAGAGTTTAATGTACCTTTATTTTTATTACTTTTGAGTATTACTTTAACATTAGCTATTTTCCATGCATCGGGAAATATTTCCTCTTTAAAGCAATTATTGATGAGTGTGTAAATTATTTCAGGCTTTTCCTTCCATACTTGTTTGATTATTTCCGTTGTAAAGTTGTCTACTCCGGGTGCTTTATTATTTTTGAGCCTATTTATCGCGTTATTTATTTCTTGAAATGTAATTTCATTTTCCATGTTACAGTTTTTATAGTTTTTAATGTCCTCTAATACTTGTCGATGCTTGTCGTTTTCAATTTTCTTGTCGTCTTTTGGGGCGCATTTAGTTAGGATAGCATTTATCGTTTCTTTCCAGGTATTTGTATTTGTCCCATCCCCTAGTCTTAATGATGTTATTACCTCATCTCTTTTGATTTTATCTCGTACAATTTTATAAGGAATACTCCATGGATCTCTATTTGATTCAGTGGTCACAAAATTTTGCCATGTTTCATATTTTGATTTTCTAATTTCTGCTACGTATTTGTTCCTAATTCTTTTGTACCTCGTTTTTGCATCTTCGAGTAGGTCCACCAAGTTTAGTTTTCTTATTTTGTTGTATCTTTTCTTTGCCTTATTTAATTTCTTTCGCATTTTGGCTAGATTGTCATTCCACCAAGGAACTGCTTTATTAGATTTTTTCTTATACGGTATAGATTTCTTGCATATTTGGTCTAGTATAGTAGAATATGTTTTGACCGCCATTTCTGGCTCATCTATTTGTAATTTATTCAACGCATCATTTGAGAATTGATTTATTAGGAGCTCCTTAAATGTTTCCCAATTGGCTTTCTTGTTGTTAGTTATTGTATTTTATAAATTTTCTGTTTGTTTTTTCGTTAATTTTAAGGTCTAAGATAACTAAATTATGGTCACTAGTAGTGCATTTTGATGAAACATTCCATCTCTCGCATATACCAAGTGTGTTCTCACTGACTAAGGTTAGGTCGATGTTTGACCATTCAAAAGTTGGTGTATCACTGGCTTCGTTTATTACGTATAATCTATTTGCAATTATAAATTCTTCCATGATTCTTCCTCGGTCATCCACTTCTTCAGAAAACCATAGATCTGATTTTGCATTGGCATCCATAGTTATGATTATCTTTTTTGAATTTAATTTATTGATTATATTTTCCATCTCAATTAGTATTGGCTCTATATTTAGTGAGAATTGGCAATAAGTATTTATAATGAAGAAGTCCTCCATCTCAGTCATAACTTGGAAGCACATTATATGAGGAGTGTCAAAGTGTGTTAAATGAAAAGCCTCTATTTTTTCATTTGCAATTATGGCAGCAACCCAGGGGTTATCTACTCCAGGTTGTATTTTAGATAGATACCCTGCAGAGTATCCGCGAACCATGCCCTTGTATGTATAAGGTTCTTGAATACACAAAATATCTATGTGTAGTTCTTTAATTAGGAGTTCTAAATTGGCAGCAGCAGCCATTGCTCTTTGTGCGTTTATTTGTGCAATTCTTAGTTCCATTCAATTTTATTATAGTATAATTCTAAATACTTTTTATATTCAGGGCATTCTTTGTGTTTTACGCTATGCTTGACCTCTTTCCTTTTACTGCGTACACAATTTATACATTGCGTCTCTTTCTGACAGTCTTTTTTAACGTGTCCTTTTTCACCACAATTCCCACAGATTTCATCTGTGACCTTGCAAAATTTTGCTATATGCCCATATCTATGGCATTTAAAACATCTTGTGATATTTATGTATTCTTTAATTCTATAAGTTCTCCATTGCATAAATATTCTTCCCTTTTCAACCAATCTTCCTAAGAATCTACCTGGTACTTGTACTATCCAGTTTACATTATTATTATTATGTGTCTTAAAACTGTGTTTCATAATAACTTTTTCTTTTAGTTCTTCTGTCTCATTTGTTTGTATTGTATCGAAGTTTTTCTCAATTAAATCTTCCTTTAAGTCTTCAAGCTTGTATTCTTTCTCCACATCGTATATTATGATAGATGGGGAGGTTTTTCTCGGTTCTTCAATTTTCAATCCCTTTTTTTTAAAATTAACTTTTTTAATTAAATCTATGTCTTGTTTGCTATTTACTTCAACTACTACTGCCTTATTCTTGATGTTTCTGATTCCTTTAACTTTCAATTTGTTTTTGATCCCTTTTAATTCATCTATTACTTGTGTCCTAATATCTTCATTTGTTCTATCGTCGTTAGTTTCTTTTTCAGGTTTAATTATTATAGCTTCATGTCTTTTGTTACTGTTTATTCTCTCTGTTTTAGGTTCAACATCATATTGCCTTCCGGAGCTTTTCGTCGAGGTTACCTCAGCGTAAGTACTTTTTATTCTGCTACCTTGAAATATTGACTTCCATTTTTCTTTTTCAATAATTTCTTCATTAAGCTTATTTTCTAGTACGGCCCATTTAGCTAATATAAATTTTATCGCGGTTTTACTTATTTTGTTTGTCTCATTAAATAGAAACTCTTCTAATATCGTCCTGGTTCTGATAATTTTATCTAAGTTACTTTGTTCGTTTTCGTATTCTTCATTTGATTTCTTTCTTTTCTTTTGTATTTGTCTAATATTGCTAACATCTTCCGGCATGGAAGTCGTTGAGCCCGAACGTATCGTCCTAAAGGTCGCTTCAATCTCCTCCGTCTCTACGTCAAAATGTTTTGTTTTTAAGTGTTCATTTTCCATAGTCATCCCACGAGTGCGGTAGGAAATGATGTCAACTGTAGCAGAGCCTCCTATACTACAGCAAGCCTAAATACTACGGAGGGTCGGCCGGTACCCCGTAGGGATCGTTCAGGACTGTGCTATTTAAAGTCCCCACAGCCATGCATCCATCGACACGATGCCTCCCACCTTGGATTGGGACGTGTACCCATGAAAACCTAGGTACGGATCACTCTTAGCACCCATCCGTGGTGTAGGATGGGTGGGCCCCCCCACCACGGCAAGGTGGTGATCCACGGGGGGGAGTAGATAGGGACAGTTATTGTGAGAGCTGTTGCCACGAAAGCAACAGACTCCGGCTACCTCGCCCCTACGGGCATACGCCACAACTGCTACCCACCGTCCCACGAAACCGCCCCGAGAACGGCAATAGAAAAATCCAGCAGCGCCTGCGGGCGTACGCAGGATGGACAGTTTAGCCGCGACGAGCGAGCCCTCCTGCTCCTCCAACCGATTTACCTCCTAGGGACCGCACTTACGCCGTTGGACACGGTATGCGTGTTAGGCTGGTACGGTCCCGCATCTCGCCCGCCGCGCCCACGGGGACCACGGAGAGGCCTGTCCATTTGTGTCCCGACCTGGACACACGCTCTAACCCTGTTGGGTGGAAGTCTTTGGAAGGGAGGGGAGGATGACTTTATTTTAGAGGAGGGACCTGCCTAATTTCGAGCTGACTTATCGGTTACGTGAGGAACCGCCCGGAGAGAGCAGTTGTCTCGAGAGGGTTACGAGGCTGCCTCCCACTACTAGAGCCCCCGACAAGCTCCAGTTAGGTACTTCCTTGAAGACGCGTTTATTATTCAGCTCTCGAATCCCTTCAGCCAAAGGGTCTCTCGACAGTAATCGACGAAGACGGCGAAAACCTCTGGATCTGACACGAGGAACTGGGCCACCTCCGGCCATCGCCACTTCTCGATTGGAACCAACTCACGCAAAGCGACTCTTTGCGCTTCAAGGCCCGTACACTCCAGCAGGAAGTGCTGGATCGTGTCCTCTCGACCATCGTAGACACATGCGGCACCGTCCACAAGCCCTAAACTAGTAAGACGTGCTCAGAAGTTTCCGTGTCCGGTGAGAACCTGCGTGACCCAGTGGTCGGTTTGGAATAATTTCATGGCCATTCTGAGCCATATTGTGTTGAAGAAGGCGAACGTGGTACGACCCTTGTTTGACGAGTTCCACATTGTCTGCCACATGTTTATCGCCTCGTCCTGGATTTGCCCTAACGTTACTTTTTTCTCGGTTCCCGCGGGTATTTCTATGTTTCCGATTTTCGCGTCTTGTCCCTTACGGACTCTATATCGCGTCGCATACTTCTCTATCAATATCTCCGCGGGCATCGCTCCGGCAACGACGCACAACGACTCGAAGGACGCGGTTCTATATGCCTTTACTACAGAAATGAGGGCTTTCCTCTGGGCGGATCTAAGGACTCGGATGTCCTGCTTGGTGCATAGGTCCCACCAACCTGCCGCGGCGTATGTAATTTTCGGTACGATCACTCCCTGATAAATTGTTCTTAGCGTCGCGTGACTCAATCCCCATTGCGCTCTCGCCAAACGCCCGAATTTCCGGAATAGTAGCTCGACGCTGCTACTTATCTTTCGGCAGTGCGTGTGCACCTCGAGTCCACCGTCGAAGTGGACCCCCAGGTATCTTACCGCGCCTTTAAACTTTATACTCGCGTTATTAATCCTAATGGTTGGTGGCCTGCTAACGAAGTCTGCGGTTTTCCTATTTCGTTTACGCTTCCTATCCGGTCGATCTCCTCCCCGGCTCCCGATTGGATTCCGTTGTACCGCTTCGTTTTTAAGGACGATGGCTTCGGTCTTTCGTTCCGAGACCTGGAGTTTCGCGAACTCGCACCATTTTGTTATTAGGTTCGCCGCGCGTTGACCTTCTACCTCTATCTCTCTACGCGAGTTTCCGCTTATTACGACGGCGAGATCATCCGCGTATGCCACGAATTCTATTTTTTCTGCTTCCAGCCGTCGCAGAAGACCGTCAAACATTAGGTTCCAGCAGACCGGACCGAGGACGGAGCCCTGCGGGCACCCCCTCGACGCCCGCTTGGAGACCTCTACCGAACCTATCGCGAGCTTTACTATTCGATTGTTGAAGTAACTTCGGATTACTTCGAATACGTTTCGCGGGCAGTCCCGGGACTTTAGCGCGTCTAAGACCAAAAGCCACCAGACGTTGTCGAACGCACCCGATGTGTCGAAAAGTAACGCGACGGCGTATCTACCCTCAGAGATCCTTACCAATCTTCGCAACTCGACTATCGCGTCCTCCGTCGATTTTCCCGCGAGAAGCCGAACTGTCGATCCGAAATTCTACCCGGCGCCAGCGACGCTCCCGTTAGGCGCTCCTTAATTAATTTTTCGAAAAGTTTACCTACCACAGAGAGGAGACAAATTGGTCTATAGGATTTCGGTTCCCTTTCGTCCTTGTCCTCTCCCTTCAGCAAGGCCCGCAACGAGCCAATCTTCCAGGCGGAGGGAAAGACGCCCCACTCTAAACACCCGTTAAACAGTTTAGTGATCTGGCCGGGGATCACTTTCAACGATGCTTTTAATACGCTAACTTCCACGAGGTCGGTTCCCGGCGCTTTATTGTTTTTGAGAGTCTTCGCTACTCTTATCGTTTCTACCACCGTGAAATGGGAGGCGTCCGGTGTCTCAGGTGGCGTGTACGCGTTAGCCCGTAATACGCTTTGTTCCGGTGTATCGCTCGCAACTCGGTCATCGGGGACGTGTACTTTAAGAAGACAGTTGGCTGTTTCCTCTAGAGTCATGGTTGAAGATTCGCCATGCCTGAGTGTGCTGAGCACTCTTTCTACTCGGAGTTTCTCCGCTTGTTGCTTATAAACGAAGCCTCAAGATTCTAAATTTCCATGAGATGTTACGAATTCCCGCCAACTATCGATCTTTGCCCTTTTTATATTTCTGCCATACAGCCGCAAAGAAGAGCGGTACTCCGACAGTTTTTCCACGTATGAGGGCTGGCCATGTTCCTTCTGCAGGCCACGTCTCAACCTGTATAGCCTTTTCTTGAAGATTGTTAGCTCCCTAGTCCACCACGGGTTGGACTTCCTAAAATGCCTTTTTCTTGGCATTGAGGCCTTGCATGCCTCGCTAAGAACAACTGCGAGCTTTTCGGCCATTTCCTCTACTTCCTCCGCCGACCTCAACTCGAGCGCCTCCAGCATGGACCCTGAAAGATCAGCGAGAGTCCCGGAAAACCGTTCCCAGTCGGCCCGACGGGTGTCGAACCTCATGTTCGCGACACCCCCGGCGTCCCGCCCCTTCGGCACTCTGAGCCTGATGTCGATGGAGTTGTGGTCGCTGGTTGTCCAATTGTCCCGTACCTTCCATTCCCTGATGAACCGGGTCATGGAGGGCGACGCCAAGGTCACATCGCTATATGATGAACCTCTTGCCGTCCAAAAGGTGGGTTTCTGGCCAGCATCGTTGACCACCTCTATACCAAATGCCCGGATGAGGTCTTCGACTTTCGCACCTCTTTCGTCCGCCTCCTGGGGACCCCACAGCAGCGATCGGGCATTGGCATCTATCGCAACTATCAATCTCTTCTCCCTCAGCGAATGAAACACCATTTCGAGGTGCCTGAGGTGCTTCTCTATTTCTTCGCAGTACTGAAAGTAGCACGAAGCCACATAGAAGGAGAAGCCAGGTGCTTGCACTTCTGCACAGACACAATGAGCTGTGCTAAGCTGCGAGATAAACAACAGCTGGAATTGAGAGTTACAGGCTGCCACCGCTGCCCACGGGCGCTGTGAACGCACGGCGGCCACTCTCATTCCTAATCCTAACCCAACTAAGGTGTGACTCGAGTCCCGCTTCCTGACGCATGGCTCCTGCAATAACAGGACGTCAAGCCGCTTTTCGACGACGAGCTGACGCATCTCTCCCGTGACTTTTGCCGAACGTCTCATGTTCAGCTGCAGGACTCTCACTCCCGTGGTCGCCAGTGAGAAATTTTCAGACGAAGTAGGAGTAAAAGGGGAGCTTGCCGCGCTTTGTTGCGGCCCGGCTCGATCCGGTTTATTATGGGTGTGGGGTTGGGGTTTTGGGGAGTTCGCGGAGCTAATTTCATCGTTGTTTACGGCGGCGCAAGTCGCGGAGCTATTCGCGGAGCTAATCGCGGTGCTAATCCTAATTCTGTTTTCGCGATTTTTCCTTGCTTCGACGCTCGGTCCCAGCCGACTATCGGACGCCGGCGTGGGCCCGCCCACGGTCGCGTCGCATCTAGCTAGCACAACTCGGACGGCACGAAGGCCGCTACCACTAAGTGCTTCCTGGGCTGCTGCCCTACCCGGCAGGAAGCATTTTATCAGGCGGGCACTTCTCCTAACCAAAGGTTTTATCATTTCCATTTATATTCCCACGAGTACGGTGGAAAGGAGGGTCAAGCGACGCAGAGCCACCACTACGCCACCAAGCCTAAATACACCGGGAGGGCGGCAGATATCCCGGGCGGACCGTTAGCGACCGCGATCTTACCGTCCACGCGGCCATTCATGCCCTCGGCACGGTACCTAACACCTTAACATTAAGACGAGCGCCATTGTTAGGAAACGCCTACCTATTCATCGGCATTCCACCCGAGGCAGACGAACGAACGAGACAAAGTAAAACGAAACGAAACGACCGGAGCGACGACGAGGATACCGATGATGATGTTCCTGAAAGAAAAGAAGCCGCCCTTTGGCCCCCGCGCCTCCGGGCCAGAAACCGGGAGGCGCGGGGCCCATCAGGCGCAGACAGAGACCCCTGCTCCCCCGCCATCGAACCGCAGCATGAGGAAGGCGAGCGGACATGTGATGGGTCTCCGGGAAGGCGGAACTTGGTGTAGGTAGGACAGGGATTGGAATAGATAGGTACGGGAAACGCACCCGTACCACCCCCAGCACTCCAGTCCTCGGATGAGGAGAAAGTTTCGCTGTGCGAGCGACACCGAGTGCGCTCCTCCAACGCATCCATGTGCGCGTGCTACTTGTGAGCCATTTGGTCAGTGACGCCGACTTGTCGTAGCAATGCAGTGTGTAAGCCTGAGGGTGGAAGTCCTGAAAATGATAATGATAAGCTCCCTTCATTCGCCGCGGCGTGTTGCTTTAGAATCTTGGAGAGTTTTTGGGGTTCCCGGCACTACTCGGGAGACCTTTAACGCTTGTGGACACTCGCTGGCCATGATGTGGCTGGAGGTCCCGCCCATTCCTTTCAATCCCTTGCTTTGTTGTCCCCAGGGCCGCACCCATTTGCATTTTACGTTTTCTGTCAGTCTCAACACGCATCGCGGCAGCCCCCGACAGCGACGCCGAAGCGCACCCCAGGGGGGGGGCCGAGTCCCCACGCGGCGTGCCGCTTTGCAATCCTGCATTGGGTTCAACTGGGTCCTTAAGGCGTGTTGCCTTTAGCCTTTTTTGAAACCCACCGCGTGGCCAGCCCCGTGAATTGCACCGGAGTGCACCCCAGGGGCCAAGTCGCCACGCGGCGTGTTGCTTTTCAATCTTGCGTTGGGTTCAACTGGGTCCTTAAGGCGTGTTGCCTTTAGCCCTTTTTGGAACCCACCGCGTGGCCAGCCTCGTGAGTTGCACCGGAGTGCACCTCAGGGGCCGAATCGCCACGCGGCGTGTTGCTTTTCAATCTTGCGTTGGGTTCAACTGGGTCCTTAAGGCGTGTTGCCTTTAGCCCTTTTTGAAACCCACCGCGTGGCCAGCCCCGTGAGTTGCACCGGAGCGCACCCCAAGGGCCGAGTCGCCACGTACTGCTTTTCCGGATGTTTTGCTGACTTCCAACGCGTACTGCCTGACTTCCTTCCGTCCTCAAGGTCCGGGCCCATAGCCCGTGGGACCGGGTCCATTTTGCCCTCAGTCTGGGTGACTGCCCCTTTGGACAACTCCCGGCGAACCTCCCCGCGTGCCGCATGCCGCAGAGAGAAACACCGAGTGTTCTTAGATTGTTCCACTGCATGTCCGATCCATCGAGCCGGTTTCCAGCCACAAACGTATGCGGCGTCCCGTTAAGGACACGCTTGCGACCTTCGCCCCGACATTCGACAGACCCGGCATGCGCGCCTGGGAACAATCCGTATTTTCGAGGCACCCAGAGTTTGTAAGGGGAAGCGGCGAGCTCCGGGCCGAACACTCTGGGGCCAAGTCTTAGGACACCAGTTTTTGGGCTATCGGTTTGTTTACCGATTTTGCGTTTTCATTTCCTAGATTATTTGTCCAGAGTTTGTGCTGGTCAATCTAGTCATTCGCAGTTTCACTTTTTGTTTTAAACTCTCCTTCGACTCTTCGGCATTCACGCCTCGGCCTTGGCTCTGTGTGCGAAACAAGCAAGAGGGAGCCACGCTACTACACACTAGGTGTGCGCGCCACATATGAGCCATTTGGTCTTGCGACTCCGACTCGTGGCAATGCTGTGCTAGTAAGTAGATAGGGACAGTGGGAATCTCGTTAATCCATTCATGCGCGTCACTAATTAGATGACGAGGCATTTGGCTATGTTTCGTCTACGGTGCGCGACGACTGCTACAAAATCACAGTCGCCAAGTCGCCACCGACAACGATATTGCAGAGCTGTTTACTGTTGGTGTTCGCAGTCAACACCCTGGAGCGTGAAGGTCGGAGCTAGCCAAAGGCAGCTCGTACTTCACCTCGACCATTCACGCAATCATTCAAACTCGCGCGATTGATGCGGAGGCCCCCAACTCTACGCGCCATCCATCATGCACCACCAGATGAGGCCACGTTCCGCCTTCCTTCGTTATAACGCGATGTCATTGCGTTAAAACGTTTCCAGTTCAGCCATGAGCCCCACAAAACTCGAGTCGTCAACGTTCGGAGCTGGGCGGACGTTAAACCCAGCTCTCGCAACTCAGACTCGCTTCGCGAGCTCAAGACACCTCGCCACGAAATTGTAATGGCGGTAAAACGAACATTATTTCGAGGTACTCCTGTGCGCTCCGCCACAGCGGCTGCCAGATCATTACATGATCGGTACTTCTCCACCTTACGCTCGTGGGACATCTCCAACGCGGTTTCGCTAGACACTACTTGCGCGTCTACGACCACTGCCTCACCACCCTTAGCGATGGTCAGGTCGGGCCGCCTCCGGCCGGCAGACGTCGAATACGCTTGTTCCGCATCGACGCGCCATCCCTTCTGCTGTAAATAGCCACCAACTTGACGGCATAGGTCGTCATGCCGCAGGATTCTCCCTCCGTGCGTTCTGAAGCAGCGTTGCACGCAGTGAGCCGGCGTCTCGGTTTCGGGACAACCGGCACGACAGCGATTATCGCGCCCATCACGACCTCGGGAGCATCTCGCTCTAGACGGTATGCAGTTAGCCCGTATGTGGTGATAGTGCACGTAGTCGGCACCTGGGATGGCATCGGCGCCAGCCGATACCCAGTAGGAGCTCAGGTTGGAGGCCGCAACCTCTCTGAGTCCACTCCCATCGCACGACTCGCGCAACCAGGCCGCACACTGCTGTCTGAGCTCAGCGGTTGTAGTCACTCTATGGCCCCGCACTCGCATCTGGTTTTCACACCAGACAAGCTGCCTAGCCACATACGTGGTTTCGGCAGCCGCGCATGCTGCGGGCAGAGTACTCCGACACAACCGCTGCAGTCGGTTATGCTTCAGAATTGGGATCAAAGTTCTCAATAGAGGCATTCCAAGCCCGCCACTCTGTATCGGCGCATGCAGGTATCCAGCAGGAACATCATGGGGAAAACGCAGCCATCGTCGCACCGCAGTGCGTACGATGATATCCTTACCCTTGAGGGTTTTGGCCGAGACCGTACCCACTGTCCATCGGTGATAATACCGTGGAAGGAGACAGTCACGCAACAACCTCAGCCGCTGTTGCGGCTTAAGAGGTGCCCTCGTGAGTTGCTCGATGGCCTGAGCTAAGGGTGGATCGCTTGCGAGTTCCCTAGCACCTGTGTACTCGCAGCCCAGATACGTCCAGACATCGACCAGGGATCTTTGCGGTATCATCGCTCCCCCCACGGTGAAATAAGGTGTGGTGTCCACCTTCACCTTCTTGTCTCTGCCGGACGCCACCATGGACAGCACTCCGGTCTTTCTCGCGTTGATCTCGAGCCCATTTCGCATAAAGGCGTCATGAAAGCCGTGTCAAGTTCTCCTGCAGCCCATCTCTGGTAGAGGCCAGGAGCACAATGTCGTCTGCGTAGCCCAGTGCATTGATAAGCCGGTACCCAACCGATAGCCAACGTCCTCCGAGAGAATTCCTAGTGCTCTATCTACGACCAGATTGAACAGCAGGGGCGACAACGGATCACCCTGTCTCACGCCACGGCCGATCATGATGGCCGACACTTCCTCAGCGCTGACCCCCTGCAACTCGGTCAGCGCATTCGAATAGACAGCCCTTACGTACTCTCTAAACTCCCGAGGGAGCCCCAGCTCATCGAGAGTCGTATGAATAGCAGCGTGCGCAACCGTATCGAAAGCTTTCGACAGATCGACGCACGCCACATGCAGAGAACGACAAGCGCCTCCGGGCGTCCCAAAGCACGGATGAAAGGACTGTGACGTTCTCACATACCCCGTCCACCGGCCGGAACCCCCTTTGGCGCTTGTCGAAGATGTCGAGGGCTGCCAATCTCTTTGCCAATATCTTGTGGAAGTGTCTTGTTATAACGGATCTTATGCTGAGAGGACGGTACTCCGTCGGACCTGGCCGATCGGACATACCCCCCTTCTCAAGGAGTTGTGGCCACCGTTCTGGTTGTGGCGATTGACGAGGGGATCGTCTCTGCCAGGAGCAACAGATTGAGCAGGAGCGCACGAAGAATCGCAGGAACAGCGTTCCACATCCTCGGCGTAATCTGGTCCATCCGGGCGCAGTGCCAGTCCTTACGGAAATCCTGTTTACCTCTGCAGGTGTTATAGAATCCCAGAGCAAGGTCTTATCCGCCACAGGAACTGGATCCGTGGCAGCGCCATCGCCGAGACCTTCGAGGTGAATCCCTCTCAAACTTGACGTACGGCCCCGGCCAGCACTCGCAGACTGTGCCGCTTCCCCAAACGACTCACGCAAGTCCGTCATGTCTCCATCCGCACCGCTGGAGGCCTCCATAATGGGGCGCCAACAGTTAAAAAATTCGACAGCAGACGGCCTCTCGCGCACCGAGTCGCCCTCGAGGATACGCGACAAACAGGACTTCTTGTTCTTCTTGTAGAGGGATTGCACAATTGCATACTCCCTCTTTCTCCTCTGCTCCCTGCTCTCTCGCTTGACTGGAGGACAGTGCTTCTTTGCCGAAACGCGTTGCGGAGGGCGCACTTGTAGCGGCCGAGGGAAGATCATGCCCAGCCATCTCTTGATAGCCAAGACGTCGACCCTCCCCGCCGTCAGAGCATCTCTTGCCGTGCCAGCAAGAGTATCAGCCTCGTAGCTACGGAACGCCGCACTCTGCTCTACGAGTGATTGTATCTTGTCCCGCAGCCTCTGAGAACTTTGTTCAGGGGAAGGCTGATGTGCGCTTTGATCGTCAGTACTAGCCTCAGTGGCCGCAGGAATGGTGTCGGCTCGTGTCATCACCGCACCATCCCTATCGCCCTCATCGATCACAATCGCGCGACGCGATTGGATCTCTTGGCAGAAGTCTCTAACCATCACTCGGTAAGGCTCCTGTTGCCGTTTACCCTTGTTGGCTTCGAGACTCCTATTGGGGAACCTTGTCTCCAGATACTGGTTAATGAAAAGCTCCCCGGCTAAGGTGCCTTCAGCCTCAGCGCGTGCCATGAGTCTAGTTTCCTCAACTGACCATCTGGCCTTTACGCGGTCAACATTGATGGCACTGTTGGCTTGTAGTGGGTGAGCACGTACTTTGTGGACACCAAGACCACGCATGTTCCGGAACCTCGCCGAACACTGCTCACAGCTGACCATTTCCTCCTCTAGGCTGTCCACTTCAGCCTGGCTGGTCCTTATAGTGGTTTGCGACGGACCAGCTGCGACCCCGTCAGGGTCCTCCGCACCTCTCGCGCTCTCACTCAAGCGAGCACTCGCACGCAGTCCCCGGGCCATCCGAGAACCCGGGACAGTATTCTCATTCAAATTTCTCTCCATAATTAACTGCGAGTAGGGGGGCAAACGGATTGACAACCGAGAGCCCCCCAAGAAACCCCGGTCTTTCTTAGCCCCACAACTCACCATGACCGTAGGCGCATGGGCCGAAGCCCTTAGGGGCGCACTTCGCTGTACACTCTCTTAGTCGACACCTACCGAGTTTAAACTTTCAAAGTAGGCCGTTTCCGGGAGCACCACAAGGAGGTGGAGGTACAACTTGGACGTGAGAGGCTGAAGGTCCTTACTAGAGGACTTCGTTGGCGCATCACGAACCAACCACGACTCTCTCTAAGTACCATCGCAGCGTGTTGCTTTGAGGACCGAGAGAGTCATAGTTACTCCCACACAATCCTTTTTGTATTCTTCTATTTCGATTGGATCCGGATCGTCACAGTTTTTAAGTATGAAATCTTCTTTGAGATCTTCAAACTTATATTCCCTGTCTACGTCATAAATTATAAGAGTAGGATTTATTTTCCTTGGCTCCTCTACTTTCAATTTCTTTGTTGTTAGGTTTATTCTTTTCACAAAGTCCCCGTCTCTTTCATCCACCTCCACCACTACTCCTTTTCCTCTCATTTGCCTTATTGCCTTTATCCTCAGCCTTTTATTTGTACTTGTCAGTTCCTTTATAACCTCCTTCTTTATTTCACTATTCGTTCTCGCATCTTCGTCTTCTTTTATAGGTTTAATTAGTACTACTTTGTGCGTAGTATCTGACCTCCTTTCTTTTTCTTTTACAGCACCTGTAGCAGTCCTTGGAGTTCCTGCCGTAACATTGGCATAGGAGAGTCCTTTAGGCCTCAAGTCAGCAACAGCTTGGTAAGCAGCTTTCCATTTTTCTTTTTCTAAAACTACATTATGTAGTCTATTTTCTAGTACTGCCCATTTGGACAATATGTATTTTATTGCAGATTTTGTTATTTTGTTGTTATCATTAAACATGAATGTCTCGAGCTGTTCCTTTGTCTCCATCATCTCCTCTACTTCATTTACTCCTGTGCTCTGTTCTAATCTTTCATATCCATCCTTCTCATTTTCAGAATCACTCAGCCTTGTGTTCCCTTCATGCGTCTCTTCAGTGTCTTTTTGGGTACTACCCGAAGGAGGTGGTGATCTACTTACAGATCCCCTTCGCGCAAACAGCAATTCTCTTTTTCTCTCTTTTTCGGCGTTCAGAGTTTCGGTTACTTTCGTGCCAGCATTAGTCGTTACCAAAGTATCAGCCAAGTTTTTGTGTTTTTGTTTGAGTTTTGTTCTTTCCATGTATATCCCACGAGTATGGCAGGAAAAAAAATGTCCACTCAGGCAGAGCCTCCATCACCTGGGTAAGGCGACTTATATACCACAGAGGTTGCGCTAGGTGCCCCTGGGGGATCGTTTGCGGTCGCGCAACTTAACCTCCCCGCGGCCATGCAGCCCCAGACACGATGCCTCCCATCCTGGCTTGAAAGGGACCTCGGGGCCCCGGGTGCGTCATGCCCGTACTACTGTCGAATCGTCAGTAGCCTCCTGGGGAAAGTAGATAGGAACAGATGTCCGTGGTTGATTTAACGTGCGGTACCTGCTCAGAGAGCTTAATCACACGACCCCCATGGGTGCGGAATTGGGATAAGCCCAATCAGCTCGTTCCAGCAGGCCAGGAACTACCAGTAGCGCCTCCGAGTTTGTAGGACTCTTCGGCAACCCACCGGTTGGGGCGAGCGCCTGTCCAACGCTCTACCAGCTGTGCAGGACTGGTGCCCGAGCAGATACGCTGCTCACCCGTCGAGGCCCGAGAGCCCCTAACCAGCATGCGGCTTCAACCACTACCCCCACGAGTCTGACCTCAATTGCCGGGACGAGGGACGAATCCCCCTGGGCAACCCGACTCCCGTGGTACCAGTCAAGATCACTGGTTGGATCTTCGTGGCCGAGACCACTCCCAGCTTTCGGAGGCCTACACCTCCCAGGCAGTGGTCGGCCTATGTTCCTCGGGAACATCGGCTTCTCTTATCCTCCTTTCAGCATCGCCCTCCTTCTCTGAAATACAATCTTCGCATACACACCAACACTTTCATACCTTTCCTTACATTCCAACATGCGACTCACATCCACACTGCCATTCTCTCGCACAATCACACCCCACTCACTCAGGTTCCTCACATCACCATACATTGGACACTCAACCAACACATGCTTTTAATTCTCTCTCTCCGCTCCGCATGCACAGCTCTCACTCTCAGACAGACCACGCTTATACAGGAATTCATTCAAACTTCCATGCCCTGTCAGGATATAGCCCAGGCTCAAGCTAGGCTCGAACTCTCGGCACTCACCCGCGAACCTTACATTCTTTATAAATTCATACGTCACTCTTCCTTTCTCGCACTTATTCCATCTATTCTGCCACATCTCATACAGCCTTTCACTCACCAATTCCATACATCCTTCCACACCTCTCTCACGCAAGTCACTATCATTCACTACATCATACTCACTCATACTAATTCCCTTTCTCACCTTATACAACACTCCTCTTCTCACGCACTCCAGGTCCCACGGCAAGCCACCCATAAGGACTTGCATGGCCGCCGTGGAGACCGTTCTACATACATTCAGACACGCACTCAACACCACTCGCTGGCACCTATTTATGAGCTCCCTCGCATATTCAAATCTCATCACTCCATACCATACACTCGCTCCATACATCACACACGACATGAACAGACCTTTATACAACACAGTCACAGCTTTCTTTCGCAAACCCCACTCACTTCTCAACACGCGTCTTAATTTTCCCACCACATTCATACATTTCTTTCTCAGACACTCCAGATGCAACCTGTAGTTCATCCTTTTACTCACACAAACACCCAGATATTTCACGCTCCTCGCATACCTCACGCATCTATCATTCACTCGTACATTGGGAGGCCTCGTCCCAGCCATACTACCTTTCATCAACATCATCACAGTCTTGTTCTCAGACACACTCACACCTACTTTCACTCCCCATTCGTACACCATTCTCATCCACTTAGTACCCTTTCTCTCCAACTCCGCTCGGCTCTGTCCTTCTACGACCAACAACAAGTCATCCGCGTACGCAACCACTTTACATTCACTCTCACGCAGCCGCCACAACAGTTCATCCATCATTAGGTTCCATATAAATGGATCACAGATGGAGCCCTGCGGGCAGCCACGCTTTACGTCTTTCCACACTGTGTCACACGCACCCATCATGCATACACGCCTGCCGCTAAAATAGCTCTTCCATAATTCAATTTCTTCACATTCAACCTCACGCAATTTCTCGATCACACATTCCCACTCTAGGTTATCAAACGCTCCTTTGAAGTCCACGAACACTCCTAACACATACTTTCTCTCCGACCCATTCACCCAGTCATGCACTCGATTCCATGCATCCTCGGTCGACCGATTCCTTACGAATCCGTACTGGGCGTCACACATTCTTCCACCCATCGTTCGCTCGAGTCTTCCAACCATCATTCGCTCCAACACTTTCCCCAGCACGGACAGCAGTCAAATGGGCCTATAAGACCCAGGGTCCGACCTAGGTTTATCGGGAGACTTCAATAACACTACCACCCGCGCAGTCTTCCACGCCGGGGGGAAACACGCTGTATTCAGACATACATCATACATTCTTTTCATCCATACCGGGACAGCACGCCAAATCGCTCGCAACATCTCAGCACTCACACCATCCATACCAGGTGCCTTACCCACTTTCATCGATCTCACTGCCACATCCACTTCGCTCCATTCAAACTGCTTTTCTTCCTCCCTCACGTCTCCCCTGGCGTCTATCGCCACGTTCGTCCTTGCTGCCGGGAAGAATCTCTTCATTAGCTCATCCGCGCTTTCTTTCCATGTACTCGTCACTCTATCACCCACTTTTATGCCACTTAATCTTACCCTATCACGCTTTCCCATGCACACCTTATATACATCGCTCCATGGATCCCTCTTCCCAGTCACGCACACAAATCGCTTCCAATTTTCCTCTTTCACTCTTCGCATTTCCTCCTTATACTCCCGCAAAACATACTTATATTCATTCATTCTTTCTTCCACTCTGCTTCCATTCCTCTTTCTCGCACGCTGGTAGGCACGTCTGCTCCTTCCTACAGCCTTCTTCAGTTTCTCAAGCTCATCCGTCCACCACACAAGCTTCCTAGCATACACAGGTTTACACCTCTTCATCCATCGATCATTCGCACTATGGATCCATTTCATCATTCGCTCTACACAGCTCTGCGCATCCGCTTCGTCTATGGCGCTCGCTGCATCCTCTAACGCACTCTCTCGCATATCACACATATATCCTTCCCAGTCTACGTCCTTGCACACCCATCTACGCATGCCCTCATTCGTACCTACATTCTCTCTGTGTACCATCCGTATTAACAATACGTTATGGTCACTCACTCCCCAGTCGGCTTTACTTCCCACTCATACCGGCACCCTCCATTCACGCCGTTCACGAAAGTGACATCGATGTCACTCTCCCCATTCGGCCCGCTGAACGAGTAAAACTCGCTTGGCTCATTCAACAACATTCATCCCGCTCGCAATCATCCATTCCTCAATCACTCTACCACGCGCTTCACTCTCTCTGCTGCCTCCACCCTTGCTATACCACAAGGGAGAGACGGCATTCGCATCCATACCTATCAGCAGACGCTTTCTCCCGGCCGTCTCACATACTCTGTCCATGTACGCCAAGTACGGCTCGATACACTTACCATACTGGCAATACATGGACACCACATACATTTCGCCAAAGTCCCCCTTCAACCACACACTCACTCCAAGCTTATTCGTACACTCTCTCACGCACATCACGTCTAACCTAGAGTCATTTACCACCACTGCTGCTTTCATCCGTCCCACTTTCGCACACAATCACATCCATACCTATGGGCAAGCCCACCACACGTCCATGCCTTTCATACGGTTCTTGCAGCAGTGCTACATTTACTCGACGTTCGCGCATCATCTCATCCAGATCACACATAACCGCATACGCTCTCTGGCAGTTATACTGCACCACATTCACGCACCATTCATTCGTCATTTATTCTCGCTTTCTCTCTTTCTAACGCTCTCACGTATTCCGGACACACTTCGGACAGAACCGAGTGATCACATTTGCTCCCTTTCAGCTTACAGTTTCTACACACACTTTCCTTTTTACAATCTCTCATCATGTGTCCTACACATCCGCATTTTTGGCACAGTCTTTCCTTTTCGGTGCATTGCCGCATCATGTGCCCAAATGCGAAGCACTTGTGGCACCTCAGCACACTGAAAAACTCTTTCACCCTAAAGGCCTTCCAATGCACAAACACTCGTCCGTCACTACAGAGCACATTTCTTATTGCACTCGTAACTTCTAATATCACATTTCCGCAGGTTGCATCTTTCTTCGCATTCCTACTCACAACACGCACACGTTCCATAAATACTCTCTCATCCACTCGCCCTTTCAAGCTCCTCTCATACATTTCTCTCATTAACACTTCACTCGCCATATCATTCGGCACATCGTACAAGATGATCTTTGGGCCTATCTTGCGAGGCAGCTCAACCTTTAGGCCAGCATTCTTAAACTGACCACACTCTCTTATTCTTTTCAACTCACTCTCGCTCATCGTCTCAATCGCTACACCTCCATTCCTCACTTTCCTCACCGCTTTCACACGCACATTCAGTGACTTGCTCACATGCTTCATCATTCTCTCCTTTACTTCCTCACTTGTCACACTCGCACTTGCATCATCCGCTCTCACTATTACCGCATAACTCTTCTCTTTCGTTTTCACTCGTTTTCACATTCACTTCCTGTACCTTTTCAATCACGCTCTTTTCAACATTTTTCGCACTCACGCTCGCATAGATCATTCCACTTCCGCCGTAGGCTAAATCCCGACTCGCTTGACGCATACACTCATCCAGTTTCCCCTGTATTCTCTCATTTTTGCACAACATTTTCATCATCTGTTCCTCATATTCTCCCACAATGTCCAGTATTTTCTCACTCGCACTCTTAGAAATTTTGTTCGTCTCCGTAAACAGGAATTTACGGAGTCTCGCACCAATTACTCTCATACACGCTATCTCACTCACTTCCGCAACGCTCTCATTCTCTCCCTCATTCATTAATCAAGAACGAAAGTTAGAGGTTCGAAGGCGATCAGATACCGCCCTAGTTCTAACCATAAACGATGCCAGCTAGCGATCCGCCGAAGTTCCTCCGATGAGGAACGGGTAACGGGGAATCAGGGTTTGATTCCGGAGAGGGAGCCTGAGAAACGGCTACCACATCCAAGGAAGGCAGCAGGCGCGCAAATTACCCACTCCCGGCACGGGGAGGTAGTGACGAAAAATAACGATACGGGACTCATCCGAGGCCCCGTAATCGGAATGAGTACACTTTAAATCCTTTAACGAGGATCCATTGGAGGGCAAGTCTGGTGCCAGCAGCCGCGGTAATTCCAGCTCCAATAGCGTATATTAAAGTTGTTGCGGTTAAAAAGCTCGTAGTTGAATCTGTGTCGCACACCGTCGGTTCACCGCTCGCGGTGTTTAACTGGCGTGATGTGGGACGTCCTACCGGTGGGCTTAGCCTCGCGAGGGGCGGCCCAACTAATATCCCGTCGCGGTGCTCTTTACTGAGTGTCGAGTCGGGCCGGTACGTTTACTTTGAACAAATTAGAGTGCTTAAAGCAGGCTACCTTCGCCTGAATACTGCGTGCATGGAATAATGGAATAGGACCTCGGTTCTATTTTGTTGGTTTTCGGAACCCCGAGGTAATGATTAATAGGGACAGATGGGGGCATTCGTATTGCGACGTTAGAGGTGAAATTCTTGGATCGTCGCAAGACGGACAGAAGCGAAAGCATTTGCCAAAAATGTTTTCATTAATCAAGAACGAAAGTTAGAGGTTCGAAGGCGATCAGATACCGCCCTAGTTCTAACCATAAACGATGCCAGCTAGCGATCCGCCGAAGTTCCTCCGATGACTCGGCGGGCAGCTTCCGGGAAACCAAAGCTTTTGGGTTCCGGGGGAAGTATGGTTGCAAAGCTGAAACTTAAAGGAATTGACGGAAGGGCACCACCAGGAGTGGAGCCTGCGGCTTAATTTGACTCAACACGGGAAACCTCACCAGGCCCAGACACCGGAAGGATTGACAGATTGATAGCTCTTTCTTGATTCGGTGGGTGGTGGTGCATGGCCGTTCTTAGTTGGTGGAGCGATTTGTCTGGTTAATTCCGATAACGAACGAGACTCTAGCCTGCTAAATAGGCGTACCTTATGGTATAAAGAAATAAAATGTTCTTTCAACAGACGGTGCTTGACCACACAACGCCAGGATTGTAACAAACTACTTGAACGAGCAGTTTCCTGGACGTTGGAGGGTCGGTATGGCCCGATAGTTGGCCCGCAAGATCCCCGGACCTTAATTCTCTTGATTTCTTTTTATGGGGATACTGTAAGGAATCAATATACAAAACGTTCCCGAGAACGTCGACGACTTAGAACCCAGATTGCGATATGTAATTTGGGAATATCGAAGAGGAAGTATGGAGATACGTCCAATTAAATTTATTTTAAACGCATGCGAGCTTGCATAAGGATGGATGGTGGTCATTTTGAGCACCTATTATAAATTAATCCGCTCTTTTTCAGAGCGACCAAAGTCAATCCGCTCTTTTCAGAGCGACCAAAGTCTATCCGCTCTTTTCAGAGCGACCAATAACATTATACATGGAACATCTTGTTCGCAAAACATAATCATTTTTCTCACGTCTCGCTTAAAAAGAAAGGGCAAAACGGGCGGATAATGTTAAGTCATTAAAAAAAATGTATATAACGTACAAAAATTATAATACGTTATATATTGCCTTTTTTAATAACATAATTATTATACGTTTTAATACATGTCTCGCGTCAATCACATGTTCGGCAACGCCGCGTGATTGTTATCGTCTAGACGTGTCGCGAAGCGTCGCCGACGCGTTGCGTCATCGTCGCCCGGCAGTCTGTTTGTCGTGTCCTTGCCGTGGTGTAACACATATTGTCGTTTCCCGCAATCGAGTAACGTGTGCCTTTTTTACAAGTAATTTTAATCATTTACTCGGTACACTGAGAGAATTTTCTCTTACAATTTAACCTAAAAGTTATGGTTATTGTGAGACAATACGGTATGAAAAGATTTTTATTAAAAATTTCTCTGATTAATATTATCACATTAAAAATAATATCTATCACAATAAATATGAAATATGTGTGATTAATTTTACTAAACTGTATAGTAAAATTAATCAAACATATTTATATTTTCTTGTGATACATATATTATTTTTAATATAATAAATAGATGAGAAATTCTAATAAAATTCTTTCCACATTGTTGAAGATTCGTTCTTCGGATCGAATCCTCGAGGACGATCGAATTTTCTAGAATGTTTTTGTTTGTTAAATTCCTTAGTGTTTACGCCAAGGAAACACGTGAAACCAACGTGTACACTCGCCGCTAATTGGCGTTGTGTACATCGCCTGATTTTTCTGATGGTCCAATCGAGGACCCGATCGGCTGACCGCCCTACGCGAGCTCCGAAATTCGCGCCAGCCCTCGAGTCAGTCCTCTGAGAGAGCGCAGCGCCGAAGAAACATAAGTCTCGGTACGCGACGAACTTGTAGAAAGTGAATAACTTAATTATAAGAGTTTTAAACAAGGCTCTGTAATATAATATAATATTTAACGTATAAGACGGGCAACAAGAGCCAAATCGCGGATGACAATGCGTTATCCTAACGAAACTAAATAATTTTTCCGTTAGAATTAAATACCGGTGCACAAGGCACCAAATTTACTTGGACACGGCCAAGATTTTTAAAATATGAAATAATCTCATATTGAGATTTAATTTCAATACCCCCTTTAACCCCCCCTACGGAAAATAACTGGCTTAAAAAATGCGTTTGTTTACCACCATTAATATATATAACAGAGAAAAGTGGTTTCCGGTTCCGGTAAGAGTGAGTGACAGGTGTGTGAAAAGCGTGGCAGGTATTGGTGAGGAAACGAGTGAGAAAAGGGGTGAGGTGATGGGATAGAGTAGAGGTGAGGGGTTGTAGAAAAAAAGAGGAGGAGAGATTGAAAAGATAGGAGAGGATAAAGGGGTAAGGAGTTAGAAAGGAGAAAGTAGGGAAAAGGTGAGACACGTGGACACGTAGACACGTGAAAAAAGAGAGTAGAGGAGAGTAGGTGTAGGGAGTAGGCGCAGTAAAGTAAAAAGATAGGGATATTCACTAGGAATTCACTAGCGAGTTGGAGCGAGGGGGGGGGGGGGGGGGGGGGGGGGGGGGGGGGGGGGGGGGGGGGGGGGGGGGGGGGGGGGGGGGGGGGGGGGGGGGGGGGGGGGGGGGGGGAAAAAAAAAAAAAAAAAAAAAAAAAAAAAAAAAAAAAAAAAAAAAAAAAAAAAAAAAAAAAAAAAAAAAAAAAAAAAAAAAAAAAAAAAAAAAAAAAAAAAAAAAAAAAAAAAAAAAAAAAAAAAAAAAAAAAAAAAAAAAAAAAAAAAAAAAAAAAAAAAAAAAAAAAAAAAAAAAAAAAAAAAAAAAAAAAAAAGGGGGAAGGGGGGAAGAAAAAAAAAAAAAAAAGAAGAGGGAGGCCCAGAAGAGTAGGGAAGGGGGAGGAGAGGAGGAGCAGTATTTGGGGTGGGTTTGAGGATTTTTTGAAAAGGAAAAAGAGAAAAAGGGGGGGGGAGGAGGGGAAAGGAAGAAAGAAAAGGAAAAAAACCAAGAAGGGGCAAAGAAGAAAAGAAAAGCGATGAATAGAGAGTAGGGGGGGATAGAAAAGGAGGAAATTTAAGGAGGGATGGCGATTTATAGGGGAGAAAAAAAAAGAGAAGAAAGGGCGGAAAATTTAGAAAAATGGGAAAGATAAAAAATTTTGGGAAAAAAAAAGGGCGGGGGAAAGGAGAGAAAAAGAAAAGGGAAGAAGGGAAAAAGGGGAAAAAAAAGATAGAGGAAAACTGGAGAAGGAGAGCAAAAATGATAGATTTGGAACCAAGAGTAGAGGGGAAAAAGGGAAGAAAAGGAGGTTAAAAAAGAAAGGAGGGGGGCGGGAGGGAGTAAGGGTTTTTTAAAAAAAGACAATAATAGGAAAAATTTAACCCCGGGAAAAAAAAAAAATTAGATGGAAGGAAAAAGAGAAGAGAGAAGAAACAAAATGAATAAAAAAAATGGAGAAAGGAAGGGAAGGTGTAAAGGAAAGAGTAGGAGAAAATTTAAAGAGTGGAGCAAAGCAGAGTGGGAAAAGGATTTTTTGAAAAGGAAAAAGGAAAGGGAAAAGGAAGGGAAAAGGGGAAATGGTGGTAGTAAAATAGGAAGTTTGGGGAAAAGAAAAGGGCAGGTAATGAGAGGGAAGAATTTAAAAGGAAGAGGGTGAAAAGGGAAAAAAGAAGTGATTAAAAATGGAGAGGGAAAAAAATAAATGGGCTTGGATCGCGGAGAAAAAAGGGGAAAAAAAAACAATATTTGGGCGAGTAGGGGGGTAAAAATCAAAGTTTTGGGGGAATGGAAAAAGAGGAGGGGTAAGGGTGTGCTTTAAAAATGGAAAAGGGGAAAAAAGAGAAGGTATAGAGAAAAAAAGGGGGGAAAGGGAAAGGGGGTTATGAAAAAGGAAAAAAAAGAGGGATAAACAGAGAGGTGAGAGGGAGGAACCACTCAGTACCCTCCCAAAGGAAGCTATGAAGAGGGAAAATTCCAGCTCCCTCCCATTGACTCCCTCCCACGGCCAGCCCCAAGGCCACATCAGAGAGGTAAGGGGGACGACGAGTAAGAAAGCAAAATGACGTCAGGCCAATCCTTCAGGTAGTCACACTCCCAGCGCCATCAGGGCGAAGGAGGGGAAAACCAACGTCAGGATTTCCGTAACATCCACACAACCCCCAGGTATAGGCAGTGCTACACACGGCACAGGGGTAACCAACGTGACGGGGAAGTGCCAGAGAGAAGGTGCAAAGCGTCTAGCCCCATACCAGGCAGGCACATACGCGAAGGGCAGAACCAGCCGACATCAGGCTCACCACATATTCTAGCAGACATCCTCACCCCTCCAACGTCCAGAATACGAGGACACCAGGCAAGGACCCGCCCCCCCCACACCCCTCACCCCCAAACCCCCACACCAACTGTCTCCCTCCAAGCGTAGCCGCCAATGACAGGACTAAGGAGACCGCGGAGTGCTACCAGGAGGGAGACTGAGCGAAAAGGAACAGGCCGCAGGTTCCCCCAAGGAGGGGAGCAAACCCCACGGGGCATGCAAGAGCGGGGCACGCCAAGCGTAATCGCATCACCCCCCCCTACCCTCACACTCCACCTACATTCGATAGGGAGAAGGGGAATGGCGGATCCACTCAGTTGGAGGGAGCGGGGCATTGAAGAGGAGATAAGAAACGACGGATATAACCAATAACCAAAACGGCAAGAAAAGAAGACGGAGGCAAGTGAGTGCCTTCGGAGCAAGGAGAAAACATAGAGCACGAGGAGAAGGGAAAACGGACAAAAGGCGTGGAGGCCGGAAGAGAGGAAGGGAGGAGAGAAAGACGGAAAAGGAAGGCCGAGGAAAAACAGTGAAGGAATGGGAGAGGAAAAAAAAAGGGAGGAGGAGGAGACAGAGATAGAACAAGTAAGGGCGGCATATAAGCGAAGGGCTGTAAAGAGAAAGGGAGCGAGGAGAGGAAAGAAGGGAAAAGGAGGAGAGATAATAGAGGCAAAGGAATAACAAGAACACGGGAAAGGAGAGGTATGGAAGACAGAGATTAACGCGGAAAGGAAAAAACTAGGAGAGAGGGGTGTGAAGGGGGGGAATAGGAGATAAAGGCGGAGGGAAATGGAAGGAATACTTTATGGATTTATTGGGCAGGGATTAGAGGTTTAAAAGTGGTTAGAGGAGGAAAAGAAAATGAAAAAACGCTGAGTGGGTGGGATACGGACGGGCCAAAGCACAGCGAGAAGAGGTTGGAGACGGAGCCTGAGAATACGAACAGGGAGGCTCAAGGGAGAAGAGGACGTGAGGGGCAAAATGAAGAATAGGAAAGTACAAGACAGAAGGGGGAAGCATGGGTGCCCCAGCCACTTGCCCAGAACTCATACCCATTAACGAAAATACGGCTCATTCCCACCCCCGTTTTCATACTTTATCGACGGAGAGCTCCCTACATATGCGCTGGTCAACGTCTCATGCTGCAATCCCCATCCCCCCCCTACCTCCTACCGCGAGCCAATCCCCCATCCCTGCTATCCTACAACTCTTTCTTTCTACACAATTATAACCACCCACCAGACCTCTCCACCCTTGACGTGGAAAAAGGAGGTAAGGAAATATGGGGGGAGGGGAGAGGAGGGTATGGAGAGTGGGTATGGAAAATGTGCAAAAGAAGTAGGGAGAGGAGAAGGGATGGCCGGAGAGAGATGGTGGAAGAAGGGATATAATAGTCCACTGTGAAAAAGGGAACGGGGAAATGGGAATAATAAGGGGAAGGGGGAAAACTATAGAGGAGTAACATTGAGCCAACGCTATACCAGATATAGTGGGGAATTTTTAACTTGAAAGGTAAAGGAGAAATGGAGGGGAAGAATATGATTACCGGAAGAGTAAAGTCAGAACAGGTTTTAGGAAGGGAATGGGGGGTGATGGATAGTATTATGGGGTTGAACTATCTGGTGAATAAGAGGGGTAAAAAGAAGGGGGGGGAAAAGGGGTTTTGGTTTGCGGCATTTATGGGGCCCGAAGGGGGCGTTTGAATCGGTTTTGAAGGTAGGTTTTTTAATGGAGGAAATGAAAAGGGGGGGGGAGTGAAAGGGAAAGGGGTTAAGGGTAGGATAGAAGAGGTGTACAGGGGGAAACGAGGAGTAAGGTAAGAGTGGGGGGAGGAGGGGGGAAAAAAAAAAATTTTTTGGGCGGCAAGGGGGGTGAGGAAAAGGGGTTTCCCAAAAGAGTCCGCACTTTTTCCCCTTTTTCTGATAGCGGTTTTAGAAAAGTGCTAAGAAAAGGGGTTGGGGGGGGGGGGAAAAATGGGAGGGGGAAAAAAAGGTGCCTTGGGTTTTGGGGTTTTCGCAGATTTAATGGTCTGTTGGCGGGGGATGAAGGGAAAGGGTGAACATTGTTGGGGAAAAAAAGGAAAGTTATATGGACAAGAAAAAGGGGGGAGGTTTTAAATGTGGAAAAAACAAAAAGGGAATGAGGTTTTTTAAAAAAGGGGGAGGAAAGAAAAAATGAAGAGAGTGGAAATGGAGAATTGGAAAGGAAAAAGGTTAGAGGGAAATGAAAGAATCAATTTAGGGTATAAGCTACAGAGGAAGGGGGGCGGGGGGGCGCAGGTAAAAAAACAGGTTAGGAAAGCAGGAGCGGTGAAAAAGCAGGTGTGGGGGGAAAGGGGGAAAGAGAAGGTTTTTCAGGAGAGGTTTTAAAAAAAAGTATGGTAAGGGGAAAAGGGTTTTGGGGACGGTTTTTGGAATATGGGGCGGAAATATGGGGATGGAAGGAGAGGAGAGAGGGTTGGGAGGCCCAAAGCAGGGGGCGAATTGGGATTAGGTGGGGCGTTAGGAGTGACTGGTGCACCCCCGGGGTTATGGGAAAAAAGGGGGATAGGAAAGACCCAAATTTGGATAAAGGGGGGGAAGGAGGGCGGTAGGGTATGAGAGGGGAAATTTGGAAAGGGAAAGGGGGGGGGAAGTTTTGCGAGGGGAAAGTTTGAGGGGTTAAAAGGAAAGGGGGGGGAAAGGGGAACCGAAGTGGGGGGGAAAAGAGGGGGAAATTCTGGGAAGAAAGAGGAAAAAAAGAAAGGGGAAAAAGAGGAGGGAAAAAAAAGGGGAAGGGGAGAGGAAGATATAGGGGTGGGAACAAAAAAAGACAGGGAAAAGGAAAAAGGAGGAAAAAATGGGGGGGGATAAGAGAGTCGAGGGAAAAATAGATTGGTATGGGAATGGAAGGAGGAGGGTTTACCGGAATAATGAGAAAGGGATTGGGGGGGGGAAAAAGTAGATGGAGAAGGATAATTAGGGTTAGAATGGGGAAAAAAAATTTTTATGAGGGGGCGAGGGGTACGGGGGAAGGGGAGGGGGAAAAGGGAAAATGTGGTTATGCGGGATAGAAAATGAAAATGGGAGCAGTGATAGGGGTGTGGGGGAAAAGGGGGGAAAGGGGAAAAAAGGGGGAAAGAATGAAGGGAAATTTTTGCGGGAAAAAGGGGGGAAAGGAAGGTTGGTGGGACCGGGTTTGGCCTAATGGGATGGGGACTATGGGGCGCGGAAATATGGGGATGGAAATGTGGAGAGAGAAGGGGAGGCAATGCAGGATCGCAATGGATGGGGTTGGACGTAGGAGTAGACTGGTGCACCCGGGGTATAATGGTAAAGAGAGAGAGAGATGAAAGACAAATTAAATTTAGGATAAGGTCACAAAAGGAAAATAGAAGAGGGATGGCGGTATGGTAATGAAGGAAGTTGCAGGAAGGGAGGGGAGGAGTTTAGCGAGGAATGTTTGATGATCTGAAAGCGAGGATAAGGGAATTGTTTGATAAGATTTATACCGGAGCCAGAGTCAATCATGAAGTTACATTCATGAGATAAATGCGGGGATATGAGTTTAACAGAAGGTAAGTCGTTGTGTTTGATTTGAATTCTCTGTCTACACTGCAGATTCGAGTGATGTGGTTAGAATAGATTTTTGAGTGAGAATCATGTTTGTCGATTGGGTGCGTCCTATCGGAGCTTCGTTCCGGCGGACGTCGGATTTTTCCGGAACGCTTTGGGGGTTTCCCGAATTAGCAAAAGAAGTGCTGGGTCGAGCTTGATTTTGCTCGAGTGATCTTTTATAAGCAAGTTTCCGACATTCACTCATGAAATGACCGGAACTCTTACAATAACGACAGATTTTAGTAGCTGGAAAATTTGGTCCTGGTTGACCTGGTGTCAAAGGTTTAATGAAGGGAGCAGTAGAAGAAATATTATTGCGTGAATTATTAATTATAGGAGGGTTATTATTAACGTTATTTACGGTTTGTCGTGCCGTCGGATAATTTATGTCTGCACGAGGTAGAGTATAAGCACGATTAAAGGCGATAGTTTTCTTTCGAAGGTTTTCTGCTTCTAAAGTTTTAGATAATTGGATGGCTGTGACAATGCTTTGTTCAAAAGTATAGGGTCGTTCTAATTTCACGCGGATTAATAAATCAGAAGGTAGTCCGTTAATAAAACTATTAGTAACACTTTTCTCAATGTTATCTTTAACTTCGTCGTCAAGATTTCCGCAAATATCAGCTTCTCCGTCTATGATTGCCGTTCTTAATTCTTGAACACGCGCAATGTAATCAAAAATATTTTCGTTATGTTTCATGAATATGTTTGCTAATTCTCCTCGATATTGATCAATAGATTTGTTTGGACCAAAAATAAGTTTTAAACGTCGCGTTAAATCTCGTAAGCTATTGAATTCGACTCCTTCGATTGCGGCATAGGCATGCCCTTGTAATTTGTTAATAATTAATTGAACAAGATGATATTCTTGATATTCAGGGATTAGTTGAAGTGTTCTTTTGCAAATTTTCGTAAAGTGGAGGACGGACATTTTGTGACCGTCGAATTTAGGGATCGTGTCTATAGCGTCTTTTAGACGAATACGGGAGTTTTGATGAGAAGGAGTAGGTGGTCTTTGTGTTTCTATTTTATCGTAATGTTCCTGCATGTGGGAAGAATGTTCGACCATGTCTATGCGTCGTGATAAGCGAGTTACTTGTTCCGATAATTTTTCTATAAGGGTTAATTGTGCAGCTAATTGTTCTGAAATTCCGGTTACCGAACCGTCTTCCATGTTTCTATCTTGCTCTAATGTCCGTTGAAATGAAAGTAAATTTTCTTCTCTATTTTGTAATGTTTCAGCTTGTGCTGTTAATTGAGCTTCTTTGTCGTTTAGCGTTTGAGAATAAAGATTAAGTTGACTACGAGTGAGTACTCGGTTTTCTGAATTGTCTGAGTGTACTGGGGTTCTAACAAGGGACATTTTGTTTTAAAATTTGTAGTTTGTAATTTGCTTTACTTAAATTGACTTGTGAAATAACACCGATCGCACAGATCAATCTCCGCGACCTCTCAACGATCTCTTTTGGCCTATCCCACCGCTGCCACCAGAAAATTAAAAGCCTTCTTGTTACGTCCGGCAATTCACCTTACGGTAAATTACCTTATGCACAAGTCGGTCTTCTCTCGCGTCTACCTCGGTGAACGTTCGAGAAGCTGCTCTCTACTTTTTTAGGGCAACCTGCTAGGCCGGCTATACCCTGGGATGCCGAGAACTTGAGATTCGATTGAGAAAGTCGGATAAAGAAGGAATTCTGCGGGTCGGGTCAAGAAATAAAGATATTTTACAAGTATAAAAATTGTTTATTCATTTATAAATCCTTTAGGTCGATACAAAATCTCTGGTCCTGACTCGGTTCAGGATGAGCTTGGAACTGTATTACAATGTTATTGAGCTCCTGTTCAGAGTCGTTAGATTGGTTAAGATAGTTTATAAAGGAGCTAAAATTATTCTGTGCTCCTTCTGGGATGAAATTATCGACGTCGTCGGGAGCGAGTACCACGGTGTCCTCGTCGAAAATATTAGAATTGGGTTGTAAAAATGGATCGTATTCCGGAGATGCTAATTGTTGAGTTTGATCATGGACGTAATATTCAGGGTCAGTTAAAAATTGATGATTTGGATCGATTAAATAAGTATTTGATTCTGAATGAGACTGTTCAGGAAATTGAGGGTGAGAATAATCAATGTATGGAGGAATATTATTAATTGGCGAATAAGCGTCTGAAGAGGGAGGTTGTATGATTATTCGCGTTGGATAAATTTGAACGTTTAGATTTAGAGGTCTTCGAGATCTACGTTCGCGTAGCCTGTGAAGGTGCTGCTTGTTTCGATCGATCTGATTCCTTCGTCGGAAAGGAGAGACCATCTAACGGTTAAATAAATTTACATGAATAAATCGTAAGATAAATTATTCTATTATTTGAAATAATTGAATATGACTCACGTTTGTAGCGTGATTTACTTGTTAATGAGAGCGAACAGAGATGAAAGGTTAATCTTATGCGAGAAAGCCCTTCACCTGTTAATAAATTAACTTTATGTCAGTAATTATTGTAATAAACCTGTATTAAAATGAGGATTGGTAATAACGTGGATAAAAGGAAGGATTTGAATAGGAGTATTAATATCTGCGTTGAGAATATTAATACTTGATGTTTCAATCGTTAATAATTAAATCTTAAACTTTGAAATAGTAATTTTTAATGATTAAATAAATCTTAGATTTTGAAGTAACAAATTGTCAATGAATATCAAAATCACTGTCAGTTGGTATGGTAAAGTAATTCGCAATTATTGGAAAATGCAGGGTATTAAAAGCATGAAAGAATAGAGAGATAGGTGTACATCCGGTTATTCCGGGTTCTCAGGTCCTGGTCTTAATAGGCTAGTGCGACGTTCACTTTACTGAACGTGCATCTCTGAGATGATTTGCGAATTTACCTTCTGACAGGATATAACTCTAATGGGTATAGAGGAGTTAGGAATAGAGGTATGAATATAAGTATTAATATCTATATTAAGAGTATTAATACGTGTAGCTTCAAGCATCGATAATTGAATTGTAAATTATGAATTAATTATTTTTAATAATCATTAAGACCACTGTCATTTGGTTTGGTAAAGTAGTTCGTTAGGTTTGTAAAGCAGAAAGAGAGTAAGCAGGGAAGGGTGAAGAAATGTACGGTTGCCCGTGGATTCCGGTCCCCGAAGGTTAATGCGACGTTCACTTTACAGAACGTGCATCTCAGAATCGTAGTAACAAATTTACCTTATGACAGGGTATGGTTTTAATAGTAGCAAATAGGGTAAGGTGGAGTACACTTGTCAAATAAATTTAAATATCAATATGCAAGATCACTGTCAGTCGGTGTGGTAAAGTAATTCGCAATTATTGGAAAGTGCAAGGTATTAAAAGCATAAAAGAATAGAGAGGTAGGTATACATCCGGTTATTCCGGGTTCTCAGGTCCTGGTCTTATTAGGCTAATGCTACGTTCACTTTACTAAACGTGCATCTCTGAGATGATTTGCGAATTTACCTTCTGACAGGATATAATATTCTAATGTGTACTGAGGAATTAGCGTTATTCAATTCGCTAATAGGTAGTAGGATACGGGATTACATGCATATATAAGTGAGCAGTAATACAATAAAATACATATATAATATATTTATATTGCAAGTACAACAAGTTAAATAGACATGCGATATCGGTTAAATATAGTTAAATAGTATCGAGTAAAATATTGAATATATAGACGATTGTAACGCAGGCGTATGCAGATACGAATCGTAAATCAGAGTAATATATGGCTTATGTCCGTATTCAAATTCAGAGTTCGTAATGTGAAATAAGATTGAGTTCGAAATTCAGTGGTTAAATAATTAATTAAATATAATGATTAAATATAATGAGTGTCCGTCGCGCTTTACTATTTAGGGATATGTGAACTGGCTTAAATACTCACAAGGTTAGACAATGTCTTATGTGCCTTGAGATGGTACACTTCGTTACTATGTTCTTCCCTCTGAGTTGAAGAGCTGAGGAGCCTCGGTACCTCGATCCGAAATGGCGGCTATGTCTCGATGTCTTCAGAGCTCCGTAGTAATTGCTTGGTTGGTTGCTGGATAACTTTACTTCTTGACTGCGGCGGGATCACTGCCGTTCCGTGCCGGGAGCCGGGTTTATATACCCAAAAATGGGGCTCGCTCCTCCCATCGGGCGATGTGGCTCAGCCAATGGTAGGAGAGATGTGCCGGGGAAGTACCGGAGATAATCTGTTCCAGGTAGAGATTGCGACGGTTAAGTCCCGGAGAGATGGCTTCTTAGTAGCGATAGCGGCGTTCCTAGGTGACTCATCGCTAACGGTTTCCAATCGTCTTTTATTCTTAGTAGCGATAGCGGTGCTCCTTTACTGACTCACCGCTATGCGGCTTGCAACGGGCCTTCTTTATTCTTGATAATCGATTTGCAGGTGGTAACGTGTTTCAGCATTGCATCATGCATTGCATCACGCTATCGTTCTAGAGCCTTCTAGAATCTTCTGGATGTTTCCTTGCGAGTAAAGTCGAGTTCACATAGTAAAGCAGCTTTCATACATAATTATTTAATTATTTAGTATACTTCTTTAAAAGCGATATATATATATAAATATTTTCAGGTATAAGAAGTTTTGTGTGTTAATATATATATATATATATCGTGCACATATTTAAAATTTAATACTATTGAATAATACATATTTAATATTAGTAAAATGAATATTATATCTTATACAGTCATTGAAATCGCCAGAGAATACTATATGTCTTATACAGTCATTGAAATCGCCAGAGAATACTATATGTCTTATACAGTCATTGAAATCGCCAGAGAATACATATAGTGTCGTCAAAGTATACGATTGACATATATATATATGTGTGTCTGTTTCCCTTGTATATACGTTTAGATATGCAATTCCTATATGTATATACATAAGTCTTCCAGGACTGTCCCGGAAACTGCCATTTGACATATAATTCTTCCAGGTCAGGCCCGGAAGCCTGCAAATGTCTCGGGATATGTCAATAAGTGTCGGGAAGTGTCTCGGAACAAACCCTTTGACAAATATATATATATATACATATATATATATATTTGTATGTATATACATATATACGTTCTTAATCTTATTTTAAGTTTTCTCACAAATAATCAATGAGGATTTTTCTTATTAAACTAAATATATTATATTTATATTATATTATATTATACCATATTTAGTTAGTATTATAGATGTTGTTTTTATATTGTTTTTTGTGAGAAGACATGTCTTAGCCTACGAGTGGTTATATTTGTGATTAAATATTTGTTAATACCGGTCTTTCATGCAAGTTAGAGATTGTCATGACTAATAGGTTAAAAAAAATTAATGATTGAAGAAATTGAAATTTTGAAATTTGTCTGGACGTTACACCACATCCACTTTGCTCCATTCAAACTGCTTTTCTTCCTCCCTCACGTCTTCCCTGGCGTCTATCGCCACGTTCGTCCTTGCTGCCGGGAAGAATCTCTTCATTAGCTCATCCGCGCTTTCTTTCCATGTACTCGTCACTCTATCACCCACTTTTATGCCACTTAATCTTACCCTATCACGTTTTCCCATGCACACCTTATATACATCGCTCCATGGATCCCTCTTCCCAGTCACGCACACAAATCGCTTCCAATTCTCCTCTTTCACTCTTCGCATTTCCTCCTTATACTCCCGCAAAACATACTTATATTCATTCATTCTTTCTTCCACTCTGCTTCCATTCCTCTTTCTCGCACGCTGGTAGGCACGTCTGCTCCTTCCTACAGCCTTCTTCAGTTTCTCAAGCTCATCCGTCCACCACACAAGCTTCCTAGCATACACAGGTTTACACCTCTTCATCCATCGATCATTCGCACTATGGATCCATTTCATCATTCGCTCTACACAGCTCTGCGCATCCGCTTCGTCTATGGCGCTCGCTGCATCCTCTAACGCACTCTCTCGCATATCACACATATATCCTTCCCAGTCTACGTCCTTGCACACCCATCTACGCATGCCCTCATTCGTACCTACATTCTCTGCTGTGTACCATCCGTATTAACAATACGTTATGGTCACTCACTCCCCAGTCGGGCTTTACTTCCCACTCATACCGGCACCCTCCATTCACGCCGTTCACGAAAGTGACATCGATGTTACTCTCCCCATTCGGCCCGCTGAACGAGTAAAACTCGCTTGGCTCATTCAACAACATTCATCCCGCTCGCAATCATCCATTCCTCAATCACTCTACCACGCGCTTTCACTCTCTCTGCTGCCTCCACCCTTGCTATACCACAAGGGAAGAGACGGCATTCGCATCCATACCTATCAGCAGACGCTTTCTCCCGGCCGTCTTACATACTCTGTCCATGTACGCCAAGTACGGCTCGATACACTTACCATACTGGCAATACATGGACACCACATACATTTCGCCAAAGTCCCCCTTCAACCACACACTCACTCCAAGCTTATTCGTACACTCTCTCACGCACATCACGTCTAACCTAGAGTCATTTACCACCACTGCTGCTTTCACCGTCCCACTTTCGCACACAATCACATCCATACCTATGGGCAAGCCCACCACACGTCCATGCCTTTCATACGGTTCTTGCAGCAGTGCTACACTCACTCGACGTTCGCGCATCATCTCACCCAGATCACACATAACCGCATACGCTCTCTGGCAGTTATACTGCACCACATTCACGCACCATTTATTCGTCATTTATTCTCGCTTTCTCTCTCTCTAACGCTCTCACGTATTCCGGACACACTTCGGACAGAACCGAGTGATCACATTTGCTCCCTTTCAGCTTACAGTTTCTACACACACTTTCTTTTTACAATCTCTCATCATGTGTCCTACACATCCACATTTTTGGCACAGTCTTTCCTTTTCGGTGCATTGCCGCATCATGTGCCCAAATGCGAAGCACTTGTGGCACCTCAGCACACTGAAAAACTCTTTCACTCTAAAGGCCTTCCAATGCACAAACACTTGTCCGTCACTACAGAGCACATTTCTTATTGCACTCGTAACTTCTAATATCACATTTCCGCAGGTTGCATCTTTCTTCGCATTCCTACTCACAACACGCACACGTTTCATAAATACTCTCTTATCCACTCGCCCTTTCAAGCTCCTCTCATACATTTCTCTCATTAACACTTCACTCGCCATATCATTCGGCACATCGTACAAGATGATCTTTGGGCCTATCTTGCGAGGCAGCTCAACCTTTAGGCCAGCATTCTTAAACTGACCACACTCTCTTATTCTTTTCAACTCACTCTTGCTCATCGTCTCAATCGCTACACCTCCATTCCTCACTTTCCTCACCGCTTTCACACGCACATTCAGTGACTTGCTCACATGCTTCATCATTCTCTCCTTTACTTCCTCACTTGTCACACTCGCACTTGCATCATCCGTTCTCACTATTACCGCATAACTCTTCTCTTTCGTTTTCACTCGTTTTCACATTCACTTCCTGTACCTTTTCAATCACGCTCTTTTCAACATTTTTTGCACTCACGCTCGCATAGCTCATTCCACTTCCGCCGTAGGCTAAATCCCGACTCGCTCGACGCATACACTCATCCAGTTTCCCTTGTATTCTCTCATTTTTGCACAACATTTTCATCATCTGTTCCTCATATTCTCCCACAATGTCCAGTATTTTCTCACTTCGCACTCTTTGAAATTTTGTTCGTCTCCGTAAACAGGAATTTACGGAGTCTCGCACCAATTACTCTCATACACGCTATCTTACTCACATTCCGCAACGCTCTCATTCTCTCCCTCATTCATTAATCAAGAACGAAAGTTAGAGGTTCGAAGGCGATCAGATACCGCCCTAGTTCTAACCATAAACGATGCTAGCTAGCGATCCGCCGAAGTTCCTCCGATGACTCGGACGGGCAGCTTCCGGGAAACCAAAGCTTTTGGGTTCCGGGGGAAGTATGGTTGCAAAGCTGAAACTTAAAGGAATTGACGGAAGGGCACCACCAGGAGTGGAGCCTGCGGCTTAATTTGACTCAACACGGGAAACCTCACCAGGCCCAGACACCGGAAGGATTGACAGATTGATAGCTCTTTCTTGATTCGGTGGGTGGTGGTGCATGGCCGTTCTTAGTTGGTGGAGCGATTTGTCTGGTTAATTCCGATAACGAACGAGACTCTAGCCTGCTAAATAGGCGTCCTTATGGTATCGCGAAGGCCCCCGGCTTCGGCTGGCGGGTTTTTACTACCAACGTACAAACAAATCTTCTTAGAGGGACAGGCGGCTTCTAGCCGCACGAGATTGAGCAATAACAGGTCTGTGATGCCCTTAGATGTTCTGGGCCGCACGCGCGCTACACTGAAGGAATCAGCGTGTGTTCCCTGGCCGAAAGGCCCGGGTAACCCGCTGAACCTCCTTCGTGCTAGGGATTGGGGCTTGCAATTGTTCCCCATGAACGAGGAATTCCCAGTAAGCGCGAGTCATAAGCTCGCGTTGATTACGTCCCTGCTCTTTGTACACACCGCCCGTCGCTACTACCGATTGAATGATTTAGTGAGGTCTTCGGACTGGTGCGCGGCAATGTCTCGGCATTGCCGATGTTGCCGGGAAGATGACCAAACTTGATCATTTAGAGGAAGTAAAAGTCGTAACAAGGTTTCCGTAGGTGAACCTGCGGAAGGATCATTAACGTTCCGGAGGTCCTGCTCTGCGTCGAGAGTCCTCTCTTTTGGGAGAGACGCGCGCTTGCAGCAGTCGGCGACTGAATAGACGCGCTGAAAAGGCGCTCTCAGAGAAAAAGAAAATAACGGATTTGACGGAATTTGTTGTTGTGTTTTGATATAACGACGGACGCCGTCGCGCCTCTCTGACCGAAAGTAGTCGGCAAGCAGAGCAGCGCGCCCGGCGGTGTTCGACGACGATTCGGAGCAAGACGCTTCGCGATCACGCTCGTGTGTGTGCCATTCTCCGGCCACACACACACAGAGCGTCGATTCGGCGTTGAGCGCGAACCGGTGGTAACCTATGTCCCGCGCACGCGTGTGTGCAGCACCCACGACGTTTGTCGACGCGCGCCCTCCCCGTTGTCGCGGGGCAGCGGTCAGCGTGCCGAGAACACACGGTGTGCGACCGCGAGTGCCGAGCGAGAGGACCCCCATATATTATTATAATATATATATAACACAGAGAAGGGATCGATGATACTTCGACCAATCTGTCAACTGTGTCGGTCCGACGGTTTCTTCAAAGAGCTTCTGCCTCGGCTCTCCCGTTGCGGGAGAGACGCTCCGAACGAGAAACACACAACTCTATCTTTGTGCCGTAAGCCTTCCCTGGCGGGAGGCGGCGGTCCGCGCGCGTCCTTGGACGCGCGCGGACAGGCTGATCGAAGAGCCACCACGATTATTCTCTCT
>NW_028190546.1:10029-83364 GCF_048542155.1 Nylanderia fulva | reverse complement strand
AAAATTTATGGAAGATAGAGCATAACTACATTTTTTAATTCAAAATTTTATGAAAAATGAACCCTTTCACAATGATCCTAGTCAAGTTCAATACCAATCATCATCTTTTAATGATACTCTATTCATATATAAAATTTATCCCAATAGTTTAAAATTTATGGAGATTAGAGGAACCACAAACATTTTTTGAAAAATTAAAATTGCATTAAAATTAAAACAATGTATGAATTTTTACAAAATCATAATAAATAAAAGTGTTGCTATTATTTGACTCAGACACCTTACAGTTACCTTCAGTTAGGAAAGTATTAGTAATAATTATTACATTACATTATTAATAATGATGCCATATGTAATTTACAGAATCAAAGAATATTTACAAAATATCAAAATATACAATATATCAAAATATAAGACGTTGACATGAAAAATCAATTAATATATGAAACAATGTTTATAATATTCATCAAGAATCGAATTGCAATACTTGTTTATAAAAATTATATATTTACACATTTTCTTAAAACACATAAGGAGCTTTCTAGCAAGAAACTCACATAAACACAATATTACATGACAATATAATCAACATTACATCAGTTATAAAACAATTTTTTCGAGACTCTAAAATTCTCTATCGACAGCTAATTACATCACATTCTGTGTTTTCTTGTTGTAAAGCTCTCATATATTACATAACTTGATTGCAACTTTATTACTGTTGGGTAGTCTGTGCCAGTTGACGCAACTGTTTTAATACAGTTTCAAGCAGTTTCTTTTTATCTCTTTCGCTTTTCTTCAGCCACAGTAAACATTGTTTTTTTATCAGATTCTTTTAATCTAAAAAATATTATTTAAATTTTATACACAGGAATAACATACAAGATATATATATAACGTATATAGAATATACTTTTCTAATAGGAGCACAGCCATATTTGGAGTCACTAAATTATATTTACTACAATCGTGACCATAATCATGAAAATATGTAGGCCAATCCCAGCTCATAAATAAATCTAATAATTGTCTTAATTGCAAAAAGTATTGCAATAAAGTTCCTTCTGGTAGACCAATGACAGGCTCAGAAGCAGCAAATTCTAGAAGTCACAATAAGATTTGAATATATTTAAAAATACACACACACACGCATACATAAAAATACATAAAACAAACATAATAAAACTTACGTTCACATTGTATTGTATCTAAATTAACTTGTTGCAATGCCCCCATAGATATCTGTTTCACTTCTTCACTCATTAATATACCTAATATAGCTTCAGCAATGTGAGAACATGCAGACTTGCATGCCACTTGAGCTACTTTGTCCTAAAAAATTAACTATCAATTATCGAATTTCGGAACGTATGATACATATTTAAATTGCGATGTTTACTGGTAAATTAGTAAAGCATGTGAAGGTGCTCTGTAAGAACGCTATAAGATCCGTAATAAATCCTGAAGCATGTCCTTGAGGTTCTGCTAAATTCCAATCATAATTTTCCAATTCTAAAAATTCATCTAGCTTCTTTTTTAATTTATCACAAATTTGTTTCTCGGCGTCATCCCGTGCAACTCGAAACATAGCAGATTCAACGCTCACAGAGCTCAATTGCCCTTGATGCAATGTGCTAAACAATTTATTATATATATATATACACACACATATATATGTAATATAAAGTCTAAAAAAATAAATAGTATTAGATTCTTACCCAGTGATATTAGACACAAATTCCTCTAAATATTTGTAGATTTTTCGAGATATCCCGTATTTATTATAATTTGTACTACTTGCAAAAGCGCTAAAGAAGGTTTGTGAAATAATGACGATAAACATCCACTGAAAGTTCTTGTTAGTAAAAGATTTGTTGATTTGCATATCATCTCATCAATTTCAGTTTGGGTAAAATTTAAATCCTCTGAAAATTTTAAGCAAGCATAAATAAATTCTTTCACTTGTTGATAGACCTTTGGTACCATGTCCGAAAATGGAAATTTTTTGGGAAACTCTGCTTTCTGTAAATCCTTATCATGATAAGGAAATAGATTAAGAACTTCATCATATTCTGCTTGCGTTGTAACCTGAAGCATAATAATCAAAAAGTATAATAATAATTCAAAAAAAGTTATAGATTAATGGTCATCATAATTACTTGAATTGGCAAGAAACTGTCTTCATCCAAAATATTCCTAAATAATTGAACCCAATGTTTCATTAATACTTCATTATAATGCACTCTAATTTCTTGTAATAAATCCCAAAGTTGTTCTACAGAATAGCCATAATTCTGTTTAAAACAAATAAAAAGTCAATAAATAAAAAATTGTTTAATTTACATATGCATAAATATATACATATACAATGTCCCAAAACCAATAGATGTTTTATTAATAACAGATTCTCTAACCAATCTATTATGTAAATACCATCTATCTATCTGTCTGCCTGACAGCAAACTACACATTCATAATAGACTGATTCTCTTGAAATTTTTCGAGAATAACGACAATGTTTTTTTTTCTTTTTTTTACTCCTGCGCGTAAAACGGGTTTAAAGCTAGTTTAAAGATAATTTTTCCTTAATAATCCACAAAGTTTAATTGCAAAAAGACCCTTCTTTTTTTTCATTGTTTATAATTCGTAAATTGTTGATGTCTTGACATTTTTGTTGAGGAAGTTATTCCCAAATTAACTAAATAATCTATTATATATTAAAAAAAACATATGGAATTTTAGGAACATCTTGTATAAACAATGATAGACAAACTTTGTTACTTACTCTTAAAGTAGTATTAAATAACATAATAAGATTCTTGATTTTTAATATAAGTGTAGCATCTGTGCAATATGCCTAAAAAATACAGATTCTTTCATATTATATTACTTATAACGAACATATAATAATTGAAAATAATAATATATTTACCGAATGTGTGCGTAAAGCATTGACTATTATGGATAATGTCATCTCCCAAAGCTCATCTAAATACGCACGAGTAGCTAGTCCATTACCTGTATTTAATATGTGATCTTCTATAACAAAAAATCCAATAATGCCATACAGATAAGTTTGATATCCAACTATACTTTCATGCTAAAAATAAAAAATATTTATTATTATTATTATTATTAGAGTATATAAATATATATTACTCATTATTTAATAAATAGATGTATATATGTACCATATTAATAGGTGGTTGTAAGACTAATCTAGCTTGTTGTTTTCTCTGCTGTCTATAGTAAATTTTAAAGGTTTCTTCTTCTCGAAGCACAGTATAAATGTGCATACATCGATATACTGGACTGAAATCCATTAAGTCTTGTGCACTCAGTTCCTCTTCAGCCTCATTTAACTGATTGTTCATATAAGATCTTTTTTTTCTTCCTTCCAATAATTTCTGCTTCAATTGCTAACTGTTCAGCAGTCTAATAAGAAATGATGATAAAATTAATAAATTATATATAATACTGTTTAATTTATATAATAAATTATACAAACATATATAGGAATAAAGATAATATTAATATAAGATTAATATAGAAATAAAGATACTAAGTATAAATAAATTATACCCACATGCCTCATTGCAACTTCACCAATCTTTGGTGAATATTTTCTGATATTTTCTAGAAAATCTCGTAAATCAGACATAGAAGCATCTTTTATATTTTCCCGCAATCTGACACAAAGAAAATAATCTTATATATTTTTTACAACTCTATATATAACAGAAGAAAATGGGTTTGTTTGTTTTAGTTGTACTACTGCGCACTAACAGATACGCGCACACACACACACACACACACAAAATTAAGGCAGTCTACTTCATGCATATGTGTGTTTCTTTAACTTTGAGGACTTATAACTTTCACTTTCCCCAATGTAAAAAACTTTCCATAGGGTATTTTGGAAAGCTCTCGACTTCAACTATACAAATATGCGATCAAATACGTGCGACACTTTGGCCCAAAATCGGCCTTATTAGCCCTCCTCCTTAGAATTAGATAAATGTATATTTTTTCACCCTAACTTATCACACTAGTGCACAGTACAGCTAAAACGAACAAACCCAATATTTCTTATTTCTAATTAAACTTACTGTGGAATTTGTTGTGTGATTTGAAAAGAAAATCTGTAATTTGTAACTTTTGGCAAATCATGATGCTCTAACTGCTCCAATGTTTTCAATGCTGGATAATAACGCTTATCTTTTAATTGTTTTTGTAACTTTGCATATGCAGCTAAGACAGGAAGGCACATAGTGAGACTGTTCACAGCAGCAGCCATATTACTTTCAACCTTGCGAGCTTTTACAAGTTCTTCGCCCATTTCAATCACTTTGTTAGATGTAGCAGTAATATGTTTATCAAGCTCTAATATTTCTACCTGCAAAATTTAATTCAAATATTGAAAGATAATCTTTTTAATATATAATAATTATTATATATAACAATTATAGTGCTATTAAGCTATTATATTATTATTTTTAAAGCATATAAAACTAACATTTAATTGTTGAGCTTGAGAACGCACTTGTAAGAGTTCTCGAATAGAATCAATAAATCCTTGGTAATGATGATTACACATTCTCTCAATATCCTTGTCATGAGCTTTAATACAATCATCCAGCTTTTCCATAAACTTTGATGTTCATGTCCATCATAAATTGCTCTAAAACACAAAACAAATGTAATAAAATAACACTTTTTCTTTCTAATTTTTTAATCATATAAATTTCTTAAGCATTTTTTTAGTATCACTTTTGCTTTAATAATCTAAAAACAAGATTAATATACTATTAGTATCAGTATGATTCTATTTCATAAAATATTTGTTTTGACACCATGATAAAATTTATAATAGATTGACACTTTTGACATATTAATTTGTTATTTATTTGAAATACAAAATGTATATATACAGATATACTGTTAATTCTCTTTAAAACTATCTCCAAATGCAAATATATTTTGATGTATACCAATTCCAACTCTTCGTATTTAAATGAAGAAATAGTTTTTCAAGAGCACGTACTTCAATCTCTATGGACAGATACAATTTATTAATATCACTTACCGGAATGTTGGTCCCAAATAATCATCAATGCCTTCAATCTCCTGAATCAAAATATCGTAACGCTGCATCGTTACCAAATTCGAAAACCAGTTAAGGATCGATAGGAGTGATAGAAACAAAACTGATACACAGTTTAGCTTAAGGGTCGGCAGGAGGCTCGGCCAGACTCCGAATTGATGTTGGAGGCCTCACGCGGTGACAACGCGAAACTCCGGTTTCAATGTTGCCAACGCTGAGAAACCAATTCTCGACTTTTATGAAGTGGTGTATGCAAAGAGGGTTGTATAGAGGTGTATGTCTTGTACACGTACATACACCATTGCATTGCTCACGCGGACGCACCGTAAGGCCGACGTCCCATTGAGCGGAAATTCATAGTGGAACGGAACGCGCGGAACCTGCGCGACCAATCACAGCCATTCCGCTCTTTTCATGTCGTTCCGCTATAATTTTAACCGCTGTGATTCGCGGAATAAAGAAATATTCACGGATAACCTCACACACACACACAATTTTAGTTATAATTATGAATAAAAAATCTGTAGGTATATATTATAATAAAATAAAAGGTTAATAATTGGATATTTATAATAGAATATTAATGAAAGTAATATTAATCTAGAATGTATATAAATGTTTATAGAAAATAAAATGCGGCTATTGCGGTTGGATAATAAATGTTGGTTTCTGTGCCAATATTGAAGAACACAAATGTTTTGAAAGTTATAGAGAAGAGAATCACTTGTTACATATTGATGATAACCATGTAACAAGAATGAGTATGTGATTCATTTTTTACTATAATTACAAATCATTTTATTTATCATAATTTTAATAAAAATCTTTTATGTTGCAGTCCCACAATATAGTCACAATGAAAATTTAGAAATAAATACATCAGCGGATATAGCCGTAATCCCTGTCGAAAATAACGTTGAAACAAAATCTGATGATGGTACTGATGAAACTCTTATTAAGTTAGTATTTGAGAGACCTGCTCTTTGGAACTACAAGTTATCATTACAAGATCGGACGAATTTGAAAAAAGATGCACTTTGGTTGAAGGTTTCAAATAGGATGGGAGGAGGTGATTTAATATAATATTTTACGTTTTATTTTATATATATATATATAGATTTACAAATAGTAAGAAAAATGTAATAAATAGTTTGTAATAATAATGAATGTAATAATAATGATGATATAGAATGAATATTTTGCAATGCTACTATTTTGTAATGCTACTATTAAATGGGTAAAGAATCGATAGAAGGATTTACGAGATGCTTATGTAAAAGCAAGAAAAAAGTTTAAAACTTATGTTCGAAGTAGATCCGATACAGCCACTGCACAAAATTTAAGAAAAACTTTCTTTCGCTACTTTGAACGGATGCAGTTTTTGAAAGCAGTGTTAACCACAGAAGCGTAAGCAACATTTTACATATAATAAAGCATATAATAATAAATTGTTGTGCCTCCGGGAAGGCACGGAAAATTTTGGGTCTTAGCCGACTGAAGAATGAGGATCCTAGGATCCCCCGGCGGGCGTCTCCACTTTGACAAACTTCACTTGTTTATTTGAATAAATCTTTTATTTCTCTTATTTCTCGAGTTGGTTTAATTCTGTCTAATCCCACCTGGGTGGTTAGTTAAGTATGCCCGCACTCGGCAGTTAGATTACAGGTGATAGTTTGTATTCTGCGGCTTGTCTTCGACTCTTAGTTAAGTTCTAATTAGCGACTTGTCTTTCTGGATTTTCGTTAGCGACTGACTTCATCGCCTCGCTCTCGTTCGCGGTGGTCTCCTGTCCTTTTCTACATCTTTTGAGGGAAGATGTAGAAAAGCTCTCCCATTGGCTAATTTTTATTCACATGTTTTATCTAGGTGCAAGCGAAGCAGGTTAATTCTTCGCTTGTGATCCGCGGTTTTTGGCGTAACGCTTATATTCTGTCGCGTTTGCGTCTTCTCGCGATAAGCGCTTCGCGAGAGCGTGAGAACGTTTCTCAAACGATTGCATAATAGCCGACTTACTAATTTATTATTAAAACTATATTTAATATAACATTGTTATAGTCATTCGGACTATAACAAAATATAGCTATTTCAATGTATGTATTGTTGCGTCCTCGGAACGCCTCTCGCTCAGTCACTCATACACAGTCACTCTCACTCGCGCGCGAAATAAAGACACTCGCGTAATAGGGAAATGAACTTTAATATGAGGATCCAATACACGAAACCAATGAAATATAATAAATAGTGCATTCGTAATGCAAAGAAGCTCCGGTCTCGGAAAACGTCCGCACGATGCGACTGCTAGACCAAATCTGTCATGTCTCCCGAAAACAGAAGAAGACCCTTAGTTGTTTAACAACAACTCCCTTGACGACGATCTCCCGGAGGCGTAAAGAGTTGATCCCGCGAAAAGTATCACTCGATACAAAGATGTAGATCCAGGGGCGTAACACGGGGGCGCAACAGTATATTGAAAATATATACATAATACATGTATATCATTTTATAGCGCTATCAGTTCTCTGCCATTTAAATCAACATTATTACCAAGTACATCAGACTCCAATTCTCAATTTGACATCAGCAGCTGTTCTGAATCGAAAATCAGTTTAGATGAAAGTTCATCTGAAACGTCACACCAGTTAATATCGCCAAAAATGACACTTAATGAACTGATATCAACACCTCTTTCTTCAAATACAGTTGCATTATCAAAAGCTAATTCATCAAGAGCATCAAAGAAACGAAGTAATTTAAAATAAATTGTATTTGTGTTAATATATTAATTTTTTAGAAATTATATCTTATTTTGAAGATTTTTATAGAGCATTTTGATAGGACTAAACAGAACAATGTAGAAGAAAGTTTATTAGAAGCTTTACGTCAGCCATTACAGCAATCTGATGCAGTTGATGGAATATTACTTAGATTAGGTGAAGGTCTTCGTCGTTTACCATATCGAGAAAGAACTATTGGAAATTCAATAGTTACGTGAACTTATGACAGCTGAAGAGCGATGCTGTCCATAATAATTAATAAGATAAGTTGTTTTATTTATTTTAGTTTACTTAAATTTTATTATATAGTTTACTTTGATTAACGCAGTTACTTTGATTTTATTTTATTGTATCAAAATCTAGTCAATTTATTTGTCATAAATTGTGCAATGATATAAGACTAATAGAAATGTAGACTAAGAGATGTATTTATTACTGAATTTTCATTAAATAAAATTTATTTGAAAATATTTTGATATCTTTTTTTTACATTAATTGCTGTATTTATAAATCATTATTAAGTACTTTATCCCATTGCCATGGCAACGCGCCATTTTATTGAAAAAGTCTGAAAAATCTCTAATTTTTTAGCTGCAGCAGGATTTGAAGAGCGATTTCTTAGTAGATTTCTCAAACCTTCAGATATTATTGCACGGTCCTGTGCAGTAAAATTAGAATACTGTAATTGTGGTACTTCTAAATTCTTTTCAGTGGACATTGTTAAAAGAAATGATTCTGCACGTTCTAAATTGCTGAATCAGATTTCGCGGATTTAGTAAATCATGGTAATCGATGAGATGGCGCATCGAAGAAAGATTGGTGGGAGATGTCGCAGAGTGCGTAGACACAGTATAACCATACCCAGTAGCGACAGTGAGCGTCGGCACCTTAGAACATATATTACTGGAAGGGGAATTGCTATTGTTCTCCATGTAAAAATCTGTGTCCAAGTTGGATGCGAGAGAGAAAGATAGCTTTTAACCTATGCTCGCAATGCGCAAACGTAGATGACGTCACGGTGACGTCACGCTCACCGCGCCATTTGAAACTGGAAATGTAATTGGTGCTTTCGCTAATTCGCGTTTGCGCATTGCAAACGGAGGTAACAATCTACCCTTCTCTTTCCTTAAAAACGTGGTTCTCTCTCGCACCCAACTTGGACACAGGCTCGATCCTTTATTCCCCTTCCAGTAATATATGTTCTAAGGTCGGCACCTTTGATGTAGTATGTCTCAACTCGGCAACGTCACATGGTATGCCGCCATATTGCTAAGGGTAACGGGCACTACGATTCAAATGTATGTACACACGGGGATAGGAATGCTTTTTTGAAGTTACACGCATATTAGGCATAATCCGACATGCTTCGATATTTTGATATTTGTGTTATGACTATAGCTATTCGATAACGCTGTCTCAGTAAAATATTAAAATAATATATAAAGATATAATATATAAATAAAATATTATAAACAAATATAAATATATTAAGCTGTGAAGCACGTAATCGAGTTATGTCCGATATATGTGTAACTTTATATGTAGAGGCATTTTTCCATTTCTTGTATATATACATATGTAATAAAAAATAATATCTTTTAATATGTAATTCAAATTTTATAATTCAAGTTATATTCAAAGAATTTATTAAAGAAAAAATATTTCTGCATAGATTCCTTCCTAAAAAAATAATATTGAGCTAATTATCTTATTACGCGATTTCCAGCACTACACAACATATAATAACCCGCTTACAGCAGCTGACGGCAGCCATGTTGCTAAGGGTATAAGTTCGCACATGCGCACTCAGATTTGAGACACGTTTAAATGGCCCACTGTCGCTACTGGGTATGGTTATACTATGGCATAGATCCCTTGGTCTCTTTCTCTCGGGAACCTTCCTGGCGTGCGGTAGCGTGGTCGACCAAGAGCGAGCGTGACGTGCGAGCGAGCGAGACAGGCGAGCGAGCGAGCAGAGAACAAGAAAGAGAGGGCAAGGGATAAGTACCTCAAAGGAATATCTAATTTAGCATTTATTGAATCGAAAGTTTTTGCGTTTGCTGCACAGCGTGTGCATTGTTTAATAAAATAAAGTTAAAGTCTACCACCGTCGCACCACTCTTGTAGAAGGTGTAAAGAGAGCATTTGTAGTACAGAACTTGTCGTTAATCAATTAGACGAACTATAGACTTAACTATAAATTTAAAGATATAAGACAGGCAGTAAGAGCCAACTCGCGGATGACAGTGCGTTATCCTAACGAAACTAAATTTTTTCGTTAGGATTAAGTATCTGTGCACAAGGCACCAAATATTTTACTTGGTCACGGCCAAGATTTAAAATATGAAATAATCTCATATTTGAGATTTAATTTCAATAACCCTTTCACCCCCCTACGGAAATAAGTAAATGCAAGAGAAAAATATATCTCAAATATGAGATTATTTCATATTTTAAATCTTGGCCGTGACCAAGTAAAATATTTGGTGCCTTGTGCACAGATACTTAATCCTAACGAAAAAATTTAGTTTCGTTAGGATAACGCACTGTCATCCGCGAGTTGGCTTTTACTGCCTGTCTTATATCTTTAAATTTATATTTATATTACAGAGCCTTGTTAAACTCTTAATATAGACTTAACATTTAAACAAAAAGAATTGTCTCAGAAATTCAATTGGAAACCAGAACATCCTTCATTCCACAGTAAAATTTATATAAAAAGTAACAGGTTATGGGCCCAGCCCGACACGAGACTGACTTGTTATATTTAAAATATTGAGACACGCGAGAGTAAGAAAGAGAGATAAGAGTGTTGAGATCGTGAGAGGAAAAAAAACTATCTCGTTGAAAGCGTAGCAATACGTTGAAAAATTTGAACGTGAAAATCTCGATAATCGCGAATAAGAAGACGGCCGTTGAACGGCGAATCTTGGTGAGCACGAGCACAGTGCGTGTGTACACAGTTCGGACACGTGAAACTCGATACGTAGCAAAGTAAATAAACACGAGGTGTCAAACAGACAAATAGATATCAAATAATACGTAAATACGTTAAAGTGAAAAAAAAAAAATAATAAAATGGCACGGTCACTCGCGGAAGATCACGCTAATATAGAAAAATTAACTAGTAATGAAAATTTCCAAACGTGGAAATTTCAGTTAAGTATTTTGTTTCGCGCAAACGAACTGTATGACATGGTCGTTACCGAAACTCCCGAAGTCCGGCAGGACGCAGCGTGGAAAAGGAAAGACGCCCAAGCGCAAAAATATAGTCACGACGATAGATAAAAAACTCCTGTTGCATATAATGCATTGTACGACGTCACTACGAGATGTGGACGAAGATCGCGAACATATACGAAAGAGAGTCGGAACAGTTAACGTGTAGCTTAATGCAAACATTCTATACCTTGGTGTATGATAAAAATTCAGATATAGCTACGTATATTAGTAAATTGCGAAATATAGTGTACCGGTTAAACGCATTGAATAAAAGGATAGATGATAGTATGCTGATTTCTAAAATCTTGTCTACCTTGCCTGAACATATGAAACATTTCGTGAGCGCGTGGGAGTCGTCTGAAAAAGCAAAAAAAACACTGGAAAATCTAACTGCTAGACTGATCGCGGAAGAAACTAGAAATCGTTCTAAAGAAACAGAAAACACTGTAGCATTCAAAGCAATATAGTTGAAATGCTTCAAATGTAAGAAAACAGGTCACGTAGCGAAAACGTGTAAATTAAAAACAAACACAAAGTATAATGGACAGGCGAAATGTTTCAAATGTAACAAGCAAGGTCACTTAGCTAGAGATTGCCCCGAAAACAAAAACGTTGAAAAGTGCGGTATTTGTAAAAAGACGAATCATAAAGAAAAAGACTGTTATTTTAAGAATAAAAGGGAAGAAACGGACAAAATTGCGTTTCTGGCTGGAGAACTAAATCAACCCGATATCTGGATATTGGATTCTGGGAGTACATCCAATATGACAAACAGCGCGGAGTACTTCAAAAACATGAAGAAAATTGATGCAGCAATTGGAGTAGCGAAAATGAACGAGTCGATGGTAACGAAAGAAGTGGGCAGCATAGAGTTCGATGAGTGCCAATTGAAAGAGGTGGTATACGTACCTGAACTCAGTACAAATCTGCTGTCGGTAAATGCCATAACCGAAAGCGGTGGCGAAGTATTATTCACTAAGAGTGAAGTGATAGTAAAACGCGAAGAAAATGTTGTCTTGAAGGGCTCGAAATTAAAGAATGGCTTGTTTCAGATAAAACTGAAGCCGCAGAAGCAGCATAAAACGTATCTTGCAGAAAATAAAGACAAGGAAATAAAGAACTGGCATAGAAAGCTCGGACACATCACACAGGAGAATCTAAGAAACTCACGATGCTAAGTGAGGGAATAAACTTGTCAACGCGTTTGGAAAAACCTACAGAAATTTGTGCAACGTGTCAAGAAGCGAAGCAGGCGAGGACTAAAATAGGAAAGGCCAGGACGAGAGCAACAAGACCACTTCAGATAGTGCATACCGACCTCTGCGGTCCCATTGAACCAGATACATGGGACGGAAAAAGATACTGTGTGACTTTCCTGGACGACTACACTCACTACGTGATGGTCTTCCTGGCGAAGAGTAAAGCGGAAGTTCCGCAGATCGTAAAAAAATACATATTAAGAGTAGAAGCACACTGAAATCTGAAACTGTCTAAGATGCGCTGTGATAACGGAAAAGAGTATATAAACGAGAGTGTGCTGACATGGTGCAGAGAACGAGGAATACAAATAGACACTACTGTACCACACACACCTCAGCAGAACGGAAGAGCTGAAAGGTTAAACAGAACTGATGAATAAAGCAAGGGCATTGCTGTTCGATTCAAAGTTGAATAAAGAAATGTGGGGCGAGGCAGTCTATACCTCAGCTTATCTTCTGAACAGAATACCAACAGAGACACTTAAGACCACTCCGTACGAGATGTGGGAAAAAAGGAAACCGAATCTAAAATCACTTAAGTGTTCGGCGTAGAGGCATACGCAAAAGTGTTGGGTCCGTTAAAGAAGTTGGACAAAAGAAGCAAAAAATACACATTCGTCGGATACGCACCGACGGGATACAAATTATGGGACTCGACAAAGAGAAAAATAAAAATATCCAGAGATGTATTATAAAATTTAAAGTGAATAAAATAAAATCTAGTCAGACAGTCGAGATAAGACTGGAAGAAAACAAGGAAGAGGAGATAGACGATCAGATACAGGAAGAAGAGATAGACGATCAGATACAAGAAGATGTATCGGAAGAAGAACAAGAAGATGAACAACAGAAAGAACAAGAAGAAGAAGCACCTGTAGTGACAACAGAGAGAAGAAAATCAGAAAGAGCCAGAAAACAACTAGATTGCTATCGTGATTATGTCATGCTGACGTATGCAGAAGCAATAATAGGACCAGATAGAGAAAATTGGATCAAAGCAATAAAGGAAGAGAAACGTTCTCTAGAGAAGAACGAGACGTGGGTAACAGTGGACACGAAAGAAGTTAAATCGCAAAAACCACTGAGAAGTAAATGGGTGTTTAAAATCAAAACAGATGGCACATACAAGGCAAGACTGGTCGTAAAAAGGTGTGAACAAAGATATGGTATCAATTATGAGGAAACATATAGCCCGGTAATAAGTGTGAGTGCCCTGCGGAGTTGTTTTGCCATAGCAGCGGCGAAACGATATTCAATCGTTACATTCGACATAAAGACCGCCTTCCTGTATGGTGTCTTAGACGAAGACGTGTATATATATCCGCCAGATGGATATCAAGAGACACGGTAGTGTCTCGCGACCAGTTAAGGGCGTAGCTGAGACACCGTGTATCTTAACGCGAGTCGGACATTTGAGTCTTTATAATATTTCGAATTCTCAATAACGGCTGAAGCAATCGAGTTTATACTAGACTTAATCGATAGATTGAGTTTCGAATTATATAATAAAAGTGTCTTTATTTCTGCTCTACGTGATTTGTAAGCAGAGATATATAAATGCAAAGTCGAAATATGAAAAATTTCTTTTAAGAAACGTCCCCGTCATCATTATCATCGACCACGCATACATAGTAGTATCGTGCTACACGTATTCACACGTATACAACACATGCGCACACATATATCACACGTACACAACACATGCAAGATGCATGTAATGGTAATCTTGTCCATCTCGCACGTTTTACAACAGATGGCGATAGTGGCGCTCCGCCATATCGGCAGCGTGCGGGGTTATGTTGGCTAACTCTCTCTCTCTCTCTCTCTCTCTCTCTCTCTCTCTCTCTCTCACACACACACTCTCATTCTCACTAACTCACTCACTCACTCACTCACAGTTCGTCTTGTGTACTTATTTAGTACATTCGTGATTAAACATCTATATGCATTAATGTGAAATTTACTTACAATTAGTTTACTTGAAATATTCAATCTCTAAAGTGTTTATCTTATAAGATAGACAAAAAAATCTGAGTAAATAATAAGAAAAAAAACAAGGATTATTATTGTCATAATTTTTTATCAATTAAGTACTCTCAACTATCCAATAATTAAATAAATACGTACAAATGTGCGCGCGTGTACACACATACACATATTGATATTAAAGAGATTGAAGGAGAGGAAGGAGAAGATAAAAATTTAAATATTCACATTTATTTTCAAATATTATATATAAATTTATAGTTTACATATCTAATTAATAATGAATTTCTAATTATATTAAACATATCAAAATAAAGACATACATGTATTTATCAAATGAATAAAATTATTAAATATAGACTTAAAAAATTTATTAATTAAACATATTCCAAATTGTTGTGTGCCTCGGGAGAGACACCAGGGGGTCGCGCCAAATTGGGATGGGAATCCGGGGCGTCAGGACTTGTTCGGGTGTTTGAAGAAAATGCACTGCACTTTTCTTATTAAAAAATCTTTATTCAAATTCAACCACTTGGCCTTTATTTATTTCACCAATACTACACTGAAGCTTTACCGGGTGTGCGGTACTGACTTTTTATCACTCCGCGTATCGCGCACAACTGCGAGTCGACGCTAGGTGCGCGCGCGGTTAGCGAGATCGTGTTTAGAGCGATTGTTTGTGTCTGCGACTGAGCGAGTTGGCGCGTCTCTACTCTCTTTTTATAATGTTGTTTTTTGGAGTTTTCCCGATCGGAAGGGGTGCCTGGCAACAGGTTTCCCCGGTCGAGAATCTAGGTGCAAGCGAAGCAGATTCAAAGTCCTTCTGCTTTGCTTGCACGTTGACCAATTTCTGTTCCGCGTATATCTCGCATTGTATGCGTTTTTAACGCGGTCATTATCTGTCGTAATTGCGGATGTAATACGAGTACTCATTTCTTAATACTAGTTACCTTTTAATAGTTATATCTATATCTTTGGGGGATATAACATCCCTCCCCCGTTAAAGAAGAAAAACGAAGGTATGAAGTTTTTCGCTTACAACTAAAGCTCACAAATGTTTATCCCGTTCACAATATAATTATAATCGTTTCCTATTTCCTAAAAACGCGTACTATTACTTCTTTTTAGTATGGATCTAGGTACATCCCAGTCATCGTCGAGTATCGTCACTCTTGGTCTTCTTTTAGTGTCTTTTTTATTTTTTACTTTCCAAATTACAATGACAATGACAAATATTATAATTATGATTATTATTAATCCGCTCGAGGTCATGGAATAAATAAATTGTTTCCTCGTATAAAACTTTTGTTCATTATCTTGTAAATCATTGTCTATGTTGTTTATCTTCGTTCGTAATTCTATTAATTCTGCGTTGTGTTGTGTTAGATTATTTAATGTGTCGAGTATTCTCATGTCCTCGTCTTGTGACGGTGCAATATTAAAATTCGGTAAATACGTGGTATGTTCGTTACGTAAGTCGTCTCTTTTGTCTCTAATGTCATATCCTCCGTTTTAATTTGACAGTTTCCTCGTGAGGTTAGTCGGCCGGTATTTTTTATTACTAAATTTTTTTCTGTGTATCCGTCACATTTTATATTTATTTTCTCTTCCTTAGCTGTTGAGTACAACCATGTGTGTGTTTGATGTAACGGGATCCATACTATCGTTTTCGTTATCCGATAGCGTACCTTACATTCATGCTTATCTTGCATTCGTTGCGTATACATTTGTAATTCGCACGGTATATTCATGTTTACGCGATAAGTCGGCATGCTATGTTCGCATATATAATTAGAGTTTATTTTACTACATTTTTGTAAATCCTCATTTGTTATAATTAAATATGTTAATCTAAGGTTATCTATGGCAAACATATCGTTTTCTACTTGTATACCTTTAAATGTTTTATTGTATGCTGCCACGGGGAATTCAATTGCCTTTATTAGGTTATATTTAGGCTGTGATATTATCGGGAACCGCAGTATTGTATATAAATTATATTCTTCGCTTACGTATGCACTTACGCTTGCATGTTTTTTTATTTCATGCCAGTTTACTGCGTGTGTTCTAAACGGAAAATAATATCCCTGTTCTAACTGTGTTGCGGCTTCCTTTAAATGCGCGACAATGTTATCAAATGATACTAATTTCGGATGTACGTTTTCCTTCCTCGATTTGCGCTAAGTATTCTATAATATTTTCCGCGTCCCTAATGGAGTCTGTTAATGCTGCCATAATTATTTCATATTGCCCCTGTATCTTTTCTAACGTAATATATTGCGCTACATTTTCCTGTAAGAGTTTTTCACTCTGTTCTATTATATTCTCTAACTTATTTATATGTGTTACCGTATCATTGATTATTGTTAGTTGATGTCTAACTGTATGTTGCAACGTGCTCTGTCGGCTATTTATTAATTCCAGTTGTTCATTTATGCGTTTTTCGTCATCGGCGTCCATGGTACCGAACAATGTTTTTGCTACCTGTTCCTATCCCGTCAATTATTCCCCTACGTTTGTCTGTACGTCTGTCGTAGAGTGTAGTTATTTGTATTGTCGTCTTTTCCAAATAGTTTAGTGTTTGTTTTATAATACTAACTAAATTAAGGCATGTGTTTTGTTGCGTTAACACATTGCACGCTTTTTCTGTACGCTCTATGTAATTTCGTATGTAACCCTGTTTCGCAGTTAATGTTGCTAGGTCTAGTTTTATTACTAGTTTCCACGTGTTTTTAGAACAATGTAGATGGCCTATTTTTTCAAAATGTATCCCTGGTTCGTTGGTGAATTCCTCGAGTTCGTATGGCTCTTGGCTTGACCGTCTCAATATCGCTGTGTTGGCATTGAATATGATCATCCTGTAATATATATAATTCCCCTTACTATTTTATACTTTTGTATGCAATTTTTATCAAGAAAACGGAGCATTCGTTTTTTATATCTTCTGTCGTTTCTTCAGTCTTAGGACAATTTTTGTTACGTGCAGCACGACGTATTATCATGTGTTTTCGATTTAATTGTATTAGGTGCAATGCCTATTCGCATTTAGATGATCTGTTGTGTCCCTACTGTCGCGCCCGCGTTCCTGTTGTGGGGCCCGAATAACGGGGGACGAATATACCCGGGCGTACGATGTGGTGCTCCGGTGGGCGAATGTGTCCCGGAGGGCGGGTGAGCCGCATTTCTTGTACGTCACCCTCGATACGCGTACCGGTACGCGTGTGGTGCGTGAGGTGGTGGTTTTGGTGGGGACGACCAGCCTTGATCGATTCGCGATACCAGAATAGGTAAGTCTCAATTTTCGATAAATGATTTTAGTCTGTTTGTGTGTATGCGTATTGCTCTTCTTCCTTTCTTTACTGTGTAGTTGACGTCGGAGTTCTTTTCGATTATCGTATACGGTCCTGTCCATAAGGCGTCAAGTTTCTTTGATCGTCCGCGTCGTAACGTATCGTCATATATAAGCACTTTATCACCGACTTTAAATTTTATTTCTTTCGCGTCTTTATCATAATATTTTTTCGATTTGATTTTTTCTTCGTTTACGCGATCCTTCGCAATTTGTTGTGTGGCCCTTAATCTTTCCCTAAGCTCTTGAGCGTAATCATCGTAACTGTATGTGGCCCTCGGTGGTTTTGTTAATGCCGTCGGTAGGTTGGCCTGATGTCCGTAAATTAATTCAAACGGCGTGTACCCTGTTGCACTGTGCGGGGTCGTATTATAAGTAAACATTGCATAAGGTGTCCATTCGTTCCAGTCTGTTTGATCAGCGTCAACATAATGGCGAAGATATTCTGCTAATGTCCTATGTGATCGTTCGAGTGCCCCATTTGTTTCCGGATGATACGCGGTTGTTTGTAATTTTTTGATTTTTAACAGTTTGCATGTGTTCTTAAATATTTCACTTAAAAAGTTTGTCCCTTGATCTGTCAAAATTTTTTCCGGTATTCCGTGTTCTAGGATTATTTTCGTTACGAACTCTTTTGCGATTGTGCCGGCTTCCTGGTTTGGTATTGGAATCGCCTTACTAAATTTTGTTAGGATGTCTTGGAATGTTAATAAATATTTACTCCCATTTGTAGTTATTGTTAGCGGCCCTACAATGTCCAACGCACATTTTTCAAATGGCTTACCAGGCGTATCTGTAATTATTAACGGTGCTTTATTTTTCCGCGACAATTTATTTTTTTGACATGACTCACACTTGGCGATGTATTTCTCGACGTCTTTTGTTAAACCCGGCCAATCATGATCTAAACGAATCCTCTTAATTGTTCTTTCTATTCCCTAATGTCCTCCAATGGGCGCATCGTGATATTCATACAGTATCTGTTGTTTTTCCTCTTCGGTGTACATCCTTTCATTATTAGCGTCGTTTACCTCTTCCTTTTCTATCTTGCATATACCTCCCGTCCTTTCGCTTGAGTCAGCGTTTCGGATTACGTTCCGACTCAATGCATCAGCGTTTGCGTTCGCTCGTCCGGCCTTATGTATAATTTCGTAATTCTTCTAATTTTAATCTCCAGCGAATTAACCTTGAGCCGGGGTCATTTACGTTAAATAGCCATACCAATGGTTTATGATCCGTGATGATTTTGAATTTGGTCCTGTATACGTATGGTCTAAAAGGTTTTACGGCCCATACAATCGCTAATAATTCTTTTTCAGTTGTGCTGTAATTCTGCTCCGCGCGAGATAGCACTCTGCTTGCGTAAGCAACAGGGTGGTCATTGCCTATGAGCCCCTGTGAGAGCACGGCTCCGATTGCATAATCGGACGCGTCTGTAGTTATATTAAATTCCTTACTAAAACCCGGATATTGTAATATCGGTGCCGTTATTAGCTTATCTTTTAAAATATCGAACGCAATTTGTTGCTCGCTGTTCCATCCGAAGGTTTCGCCCTTTTTTGTCAACCTAGTCAGGGGTTTTGCGATCTTTGAGAAATCCTGAATGAACTTCCTATAATAACCGGCGAGTCCTATAAATGCCTGTACATCTTTAACTTTTTGCGGCGTCGGAAAATTTTTTACCGCCTCTAATTTTGATGGGTCCGGTAATATACCGTTTTCCGAGATTATGTGCCCTAAGTATATAACTTCTTTTCGTAAAAATTCACATTTATCTGGCTGCAATTTCATGTTGTGTGTCCGTAATCTCTGCAATACTTCCCTGAGCCTTTTATTATGGTTTTATAAACTTGACCCATATATGACAATGTCGTCGTCGGGATATACAAGACATTTGAGCCCTTGAATTCCAGTCAGTACTGAATTCATTAGTCGTTGGAAGGTCGCGGGTGCATTCTTCAGTCCAAATGGCATTCTGTTGAACTCATAGTGTCCAAAAGGAGTTGAGAAAGCCGTTTTCTTTTTATCGTATTCAGCCATCGGTATCTGGTGGTAACCTGATGCTAAATCGAGCGTTGTAAAGTATTTAGCGTTTCCCAGCTGGTCCAAAATGTCCGTGATGTTTAGTAGCGGAAACGAGTCGCCTACTGTAAGGTCATTTACCTTTCTGAAATCTACAACTACCCTTAGTCTTGGGTTTCCGGATGCGTCAGCTTTTTTCGGCACTACTAACAGTGGAGCGTTCCATTGGCTAACGCTTGACCTGATAATGCCAGCATCTAGCATCTCTTTAACTTCTTTATTTACCTCCGCCTTATGCTTCTCCGGCAGGCGGTACGGTCGTACGTTGACCGGTGCTGAATCGGCGCGCATGGTTATTTCATGTTCCACGGTCGCGGTGCAGCTCAGTGGTTCTCCATTCAAAAGAAATAAATCGCAATATTCTTCGCATATCCTGTGTATAGCCTGTCGTTCTTCTACGTTGAGATGGTCCGTCCGTAATAATTGTCATACTTCCCGATTTCTTTTGCTCGAATACTTCGGAATTTCTTTTCGTATGATGGTTATTTCATGCTTCATTTCCCCCTCTATTTCGTCTATAGTTATTAGCGGCGTTCTTAACTCGACAACTTCGTCAGTTGTATTTATGACACTGACTGGACACACGTAGTCCTCTGGTTGCACGAGGCATCGTCCTATATACACACCGGGTGCAGTTTGTTCGGCTCTTACGATTCCTGCGCTATTTTTATTTGTGGCGGCTCGGATAATTGTTTCGCTGCGCGGCTGTAATCGGATCTTTTCGTATGGTTGTAAATTTAACATGGCATCTCCTATGATGAGTTCCCGTTTTTTGAAATTACAGTTAACTCCCTGTTTCCGCAAAAAATCTATCCCGAGAATTCCTTCGTATTCCATGGGGAAATTGTCTTTGACGACGTAGGTTGTGTGCTTTATTTTTCGACCTCCTATGTCAATTGTCGCATGCGTCTTTCCTATTGTCCGCGCTTTGTGTCCCGTAATGCCAATGAGCGTTATGTTTCCTTTATAAATTAGTGCGTCATCTTTTAGATGTTTTAGTTTTATTAATAAAATAGTTGCCCCTGAATCGAATAGCATTTTAACTGCGCCATTCCTAGCTTCGCGTATCGGTAGCGTAATTAAATCTAAACCCGCGCTCTCTTGTAGTGTGGATCGTAGGTGTGATACGCGATACTCGACGGCGCGTGCCGGGGTCTCTCCTTCCGAGTCTTCCTCGTTGCTGTCGCGTTCGTAACTGCTACTGCTTTGCTCGGAATCCGTATCACCCTTTTTCGTTTTCGGCTTCTTTTGACTCTTGGTTAAATTAACGTTACGCATTTTTTTTCCCTCATTCATTCTGTTGCGATTTGATGTCGTTTTTAGCCGTCCGTTTATCGTCCAGCATTCTTCACGGCTGTGTCCGCGTTTTTTGCAGTGGTTGCAAAACTTTTCTGTTGTGATTACGCGATCTGACTTCTCTGGTTTCGAAAGCGCGTATTTACTGTTACGGCATTCTCGCTCGTAGTGCCCCGATTTTCCGCATTTATAGCATTGTACGGCATTTTTTGATAATCGCGACGGCGCTCCCTCATAACGATTTCGATTTGTGTAATTGCTAGATCGCGTTGTAGTTGTGCCCTTTACTTTTTCTTCGGCGGTTGCGGCAGTTATTGCCTCTTACAGTGTTTGGTAATTTCGAGAACGAATAAGTAGTTGTACCTCGTCGCGTAGTCCTATCTGGAAATTCTGTAAGGCTTGCTTCTGTATGGTGTTTAAAATAACTCGCTTCTCAATGGGGGAGTGACCTTCTCCCTCCGTCATAGATTCAAACAGCTCCATAGCTAACGTGTCGACGCGCGTTCCGAAAGCTTGCGCGCCTTCATTTGTTCTTTGTTTCAACGAATTGAATTCTATCTGTAGGTGCGTAGTGCTTCGCCTATTCTGATACGTACATTCCAACTGTTGCTTCAGTTCGTCATACGTCTGTATATCTCGCGTTTGAAAATCTAGCATTGCTTTGCCTTTGAGTTTTGTGCATAGGATAGCTCCCACCAATCCTCTCTCGTTAGCAGGGTGTACGTTTGTCATGGCGTACGTGCATGTGCTTAGAAATTCCTGTAATTTATGTTGGGCCGTCCCGTCAAATTCCGGAATCATTTGCCGTGCTTCTTTTAACGATATAAAAGGCTCCTGAGGGCCTTGTCGGTGTCTAGCGTCATTCTCTGTTCGTCCGTACACAACGTCATATTTTTTGTCGTCATTGTCTGGGTCTCGCGTTTCCCTCTCAAGGGTGTGTGTGTCCCGGCGGGTTTGACCCTGTTCGTCAGCGTATGCGTTAATATCACGAATTTGTTTGCGTAATATGTTTATTTCCGTGAGCATTTCCCTACGTAGTTCTCGCATGCCTCTCATTATCTCCCGTAGCATAGGGTTGTCTATGCCGGCCTCCCTATAATTAGGAGTTTTGCGCATCTCGATTTCGTCAACGCGTCTATCTATGTATCGTCTGGTATCGCGGGGGTTAGTTGTTCCTATTTCTCTATTAGGGGGTGGTGCATGTACGTCGGCTTCCACAAGGCGAGTATTGTCGCGAGTTATTGTACCGTGTAGACGGTCAATCTCGCGGTCGATGGCACCCTCGGACACATCCATGCCACCGTTAGGCGGTGTTCGCAGCATGTCCTGATACTCGCTCGGATCGAAAATACTACTATCGTATGATGTAAGCAAGGATTCCCCGCGTTGTGACCCGTTGCTAGGAGTTCGTCTTACGCGTACGTTACTTTCTTTTCTTAATTTTTTAACGGTGTCGGTTTCTCCTTTTTCAAATAAACTTTCGTCAAAAATGTTAAACGGAAATTCGCGTTCGGCTTTTTCGTGAGTATATGATTCGGAGTCGCTCTCTCCCGAATAATATGCTTCTAATTTTATGCTTCTATAATATATGCTTCTATTCTATTTATTATTTCGCACTTTTCCGAGGTTTTCTAAAGTTATCGGTAGTGCTTTGATTGATCGTTCGGCTGAGTTGCTATGTAACCACGATTTATTCGCTATCGCTTGTCGGGGTGTTTCGCTTTCCTCCGACATTCATGCAGTATATATAAAAAATTTGATTCGGACTTACATTAATACGGCTACCATTACTATCGCTCGCTCGCTGACGCTGCAGATCATTGCTCGGCAGTGTTGATACGGCTGGCGGTCCGGTGTTGTAAGGTGATCCTGCGGGTCGTTGTACGGTGCGATGCGTTGTCCGTGTTGTCGTAGGTCGCGTCCTTAGGTGATGGCCTACTTCCCGTCGGCTGATGCGTTGTCCGTGTGTGTGTGTGTGTCTTCTTGTACGTACGGCACGCTGCTGCTTATACGTCGGCTTCTGTTTTGTTCGCTTCCCGTCGATTATTATGTTTGACGTGCCTGATTATTAATACTGCTGTATTTTTCAGGTCTTCCTCCGAGTAGTTCCTGACGGTCCTTCGGCGCGATCCCACCGCTGCCACCAAATTGTTGTGTGCCTCGGGAGAGACACCAGGGGGTCGCGCCAAATTGGGATGGGAATCCGGGGCGTCAGGACTTGTTCGGGTGTTTGAAGAAAATGCACTGCACTTTTCTTATTAAAAAATCTTTATTCAAATTCAACCACTTGGTCTTTATTTATTTCACCAATACTACACTGAAGCTTTACCGGGTGTGCGATACTGACTTTTTATCACTCCGCGTATCGCGCACAACTGCGAGTCGACGCTAGGTGCGCGCACGGTTAGCGAGATTGTGTTTAGAGCGATTGTTTGTGTCTGCGACTGAGCGAGTTGGCGCGTCTCTACTCTCTTTTTATAATGTTGTTTTTTGGAGTTTTCCCGATCGGAAGGGGTGCCTGGCAACAGGTTTCCCCGGTCGAGAATCTAGGTGCAAGCGAAGCAGATTCAAAGTCCTTCTGCTTTGCTTGCACGTTGACCAATTTCTGTTCCGCGTATATCTCGCATTGTATGCGTTTTTAACGCGGTCATTATCTGTCGTAATTGCGGATGTAATACGAGTACTCATTTCTTAATACTAGTTACCTTTTAATAGTTATATCTATATTTTTGGGGGATATAACAAAATTTAGAAAAAATAAACTTTATTTATATATGCAACAGCTTTTTAAACTAAATTTTTAAATTCTATTTTATATTAGACAATTATCTCAATCAACATCTACGTCCACATTAGCTGCACTGCCGACTATCTCTACAGCCACATTATCTGCTCCGCGGATATAGCGTTATGCCAATACGATACATTACATGTACTTACTTACTTGCCTTTACTGTACCAACTCTTGTTCTTTCCACGTAATCATGTTTTTACAGTTATCGTTTGCTGTATATCTTCCAACAAACTTTATTTTGTGTGAAGTGTATTTAATTAATTAAATCTCTGCAAAAGATTGAGAAAATGAAGGGATAATTCAAACTATGAAGACATGGTTACATGGAAAAGACAAGAGTTGATACAATAATAAAGACATACATGTATTTATATCCTGCTGGCATAAGGTTATAGAAGTTGATTGAGATTAAAAAATAATAATGAAAATAATAAAAAAAATAAAGACACATGTATTTGTATCGTGCTGGCATAAAGTTATAGAAGTTGATTGAGATTGAAAAATAATAATGAAAATAATTAAAAAAAGGAAATATTTAATCATCATTTAAAAGCATATTTGAAAGCTGTAGAATAAACAGTTTTTACAAAAAATGTGGAACATTTGAGCTCTAGTAAGTCTAAAAATAAATGTAAACATCAATTAATAATAACTGATGTTATATATATATTATATATATATAAATCGATTTGTTGCAATATTCACTATAAAAAGTTGTAAGGGTAAGATGGCTAAAAGTGAATAATTTAAAAAATAGTTAACATAATTTTACATAAACTGAAATATTTCATAAAATAAAATATTTGTAATATTTCGAAGTTTATGTAAGATTATGTAAAAATTATACCTTTACAACTTTTTATAGTAAATATTGCGAGAAATCAATTTATATGAGAAAAATTAAGGTAATTCTATTTTGAAAATATAAGTGACCTCTAAATAACCTTGAAAATCGCCGTTTAGGAAAAAGTCTGTGTCAACTTTTTCTTTTTCGAAATCCTGCAACTTTTGTCTAAATTTAATAGAAAATGTATAAAAAATGCTCGACGTTAGTACACACACACACACACACGCACACACATACACACACACGCGCGCGCGCACACACACACACACACAAGCCTCTCGAAGCCTAGCGAAGGGCGTTTTGAGGCAAAAGAGAGGTAAAACATGGTTACATGCGAGAGATTCCGTTCTTGACAGTCGCCGCGTACGGACGCACATTATAAATCCGAACGATCGTATATGCATGTATCGACATTTAAAGTTGTGTTCAAGAATATACTCAGTTAATTACAATTAATGCCTCTCACGTTATTTAATTCCCGACTCTTATCGTACTTCCAAACGTAACGCGCGAGATAACCAAAGTGGTGACCCCGACGTGATCGCGAACGAGCGGGAATTCGCGATTTTTTGTGTTCGCGTGAGAGAGCAGTGCATTTCTGTTTTTTACATTTCGACGAGTGAGACGATCGATCCGATCGGACCCGGAAGTGCAAGTGACCAGTTGCGAGTGCAAGACAAATCGATTTGCAAGACAAATCGGAACGACGGAGTGGTCGGTTCGCGCGTGAAGACAGAGGCGCGGGCGTTCGAGCAGCCGCGTGTGCAGGTGCAGCGGGCCGGCCCCGATCGCGATGCAGGGGGCCTCGATTGCGATACAGGAAGCCAGGTTGGAGGCGCGACTGACACAAGCGCGACTTGCAATGCAGAAGGAGATGACGGAACAGCTGACGGCCATCCGTAAGTCACTCGAAGCGGTCAGAGATGATCGATACCGAGAGGATAATCGACGTCGTTCGCGACCTTGTTCGCGTTCGCGTCGCCCGCGAGAGCGATCCAGCCGCCGTGATCCACCGGCCAGCGGCGTATGCTGGTACCATTGGCGGTTCGGAGCGGAAGTACGACAGTGCAGAGCACCCTGCTCGATGCAACTGCAGGGAAACGCAGGAGCGGGTCGTTAGATGCGGCGAGCGACCCGGGACACAGTGCGCGCCGCTTATTCGTGACTGACGCAAATACAAAGACAAAATTTTTAATTGACACGAGCGCGGATCTCTGCGTGTTTCCTCGAAAGATGGTTCAAGGTTCACGACAGAGATCGACCTATGAGTTATCGGCCGCCAACGGCACACCAATTTTTTCGTATGGAACGGAGAATATGACATTAAATTTCGGGTTACGACGGGCTTTCGCGTGGAGATTTGTCATCGCAGACGTGTCAAGGCCAATAATCGGCGCCGATTTTCTTGCGCATTATGGCCTTCTTGTGGATTTGCGCAATTCTCGCCTCGTCGACCAGCTGACGACTTTGACCGCACGTGGGCGTTGTGTTCATTGCGACGTACCACAGATTAAAACAATCACGGGGGAGACACCATACCACCGGTTGTTAGTAGAATACGCGGAACATCACAAGGCCGAGTGGACAAATGAGAGAAGCGATTCACGCCACGCGACACTGTTATTGAGACGACGCCGGGACCGTCTGTCGCGTGCAGACCACGGAGACTCGCTCCGGATCGACTCGCAGCCGCAAAGAAGGAGTTCCGACGCATGGTAGAAGCCGGAATCGCGCGGACCTTCCAAAAGCAATTGGTCGGCGCCCTTACACATGGTGCCGAAAAAGGGCGAAGAGTGGCGACCTTGTGGCGACTATAGAGCGCTGAACGCGAGGACGATCCCGGACCGATATCCTGTACGTCATATTCAGGACTTTGCGCAGGCCCTCGGAGGAAAGGAACTATTTACGACAATAGATCTGGTGCGGGCATACCACCAGATTCCAGTGGCGGAGGAGCACATCCCGAAGACGGCGATCACCACACCGTTTGGCATGTACCAATTTCCGTACATGTCATTTGGACTGAGAAACGCGGCGCAGACGTTCCAGCGATTCATTGACAAAGTTTTACGCGGCTTGGAATTCTGCTACGCGTACGTTGATGACATTCTGGTCGCGTCGACATCGGAGGAAGAGCATCGAGACCATCTGAGAGCAGTGTTTGAGCGTCTGCGAGAATACGGGGTGACGATCAACCCCGCGAAGTGCGTGTTCGGGCAGCGGAAGGTGGAGTTCCTCGGATACGAAGTTTCCGACGGGGGAACGCGACCACTGCCGACACGTGTGGAGGCGATCCTCGCGTGTCGAGAGCCAGGAACGGCGAAGGAGCTGCGAAGATATCTAGGTATGCTCAACTTTTACAAAAGATTTCTACCGAGAGCCGCCGAGATGCTGGCGCCGCTTAACGACCTCCTCCACGGCAACGTCAGGGGAAGAGCGGCAATATCGTGGACGCCGCGAGCGCAGAAAGCATTTGAGGAGTCGAAGGAGAGCTTGGCACAGGCCGCGCTCTTGCGACACCCCAGGTTAGACGCAGAGCTCGCTCTGTTCACTGACGCGTCGGAGCAGAGCATCGGCGCGACTTTGCAACAGCGAGGCAGCGACGGATGGGAGCCGTTAGCCTTCTTCTCGAAGAAGCTAAGCCCAGCCGAAGAGAAGTACAGCGCGTTCGACAGGGAACTGCTGGCTATCTACCTGGCGGTCAAGCACTTCAGATACATGCTGGAGGCGCGCGCGTTTGTGATTTACACGGATCACAAACCACTGATCTACGCCTTTCGACAAAGACCGGAGAAGAGCACGCCGCGCTAGTTTCGCCACTTGGACTTTATCGGACAGTTTTCAACCGACATTCGGCACGTGACAGGCGAGGAGAACATCGTGGCGGATGCATTGTCTCGAGTCGAGAAGCTACATTCTCCCTTAGACTACGCTGCACTGGCGGAGTCGCAGGGGACTGACGAAGAGCTCGACGATTACACACGGCGGGAGACCGGATTGAAGCTCGAAAAGGTGCAGATTCCCGGAACGGGGATACAAGTTTATTGTGACACGACGACACCGACACCGCAGGCCGTTCCTGACAAGGCCCTTTCGGCGGGCCGCATTTAACCTGGTGCACAACCTGGCACACCCAGGAATCAAGGCAACGGGCAGACTCGTGGCGCAGCGCTACGTCTGGCCGTCGATGAACGTTGACTGCCGCGGCTGGGCATGTGCATGCGTGCCCTGTCAACGATCGAAGATCTCTCGGCACGTCTCGGCGCCCTTGGGAAAATTTGCTGTTCCATCCAGCAGGTTTGAACACGTCCACCTGGACATAATCGTGATGCCGGTCTCGGAGGGCATGCGATATTGTCTCACGTGCGTGGACCGCTTCACACGGAGGCCGGAGGCGTTCGTACTTCGAGATCAGGAGGCGGAGACGGTTGCAAGGTCATTCTACGAAGGATGGATCTGCCGATTCGGGGCGCCCGTGCGGATAACAACGGACCAGGGGCGCCAGTTCAAGTCCCATCTTTTTCGGCGGCTGAGCGAGCTGACAGGAGTGCAGCAGCTGAGGACGACGGCGTACCACCCGCAGGCAAATGGAATGGTCGAGCGGTTCCATCGCCAGCTCAAGGCGGCCATCAAATGTCAGCAGAAAGATCGCTGGACAGAGGTACTGCCGACGGTGCTGCTCGGGATCCGAGCAGCGTGGAGAGACGACCTGCAGGCGACCGCAGCGGAGCTGGTGTACGGCCAGACGCTGAGGATCCCGGGGCAATTTCTGAGCCGACGGCCTACGGACAACGAGGACGACGCTGCCGACTTCGTGAGGACGCTGCGTGAGCAGTTTGAGAAGCTGCGACCGGTGGACGGAACCCGACACGGGGAACGACGGCCGTTCGTCTACCGGGCCGAACAGGTGTTCGTGCGACACGACGGGCCTAAGAAGATGCTGCAGGCGCCGTACGAGGGGCCGTACGCAGTGGTCAGCCGAGGCGACAAGGTCTTTGTCGTGCGTATGCACGGCAAGGAGAAAACTGTCTCAATAGACAGGCTAAAACCCCCTTATATTTTACAGCCCGAAGCAGAAGATAGCAGCTCGGCAGAGTCGGCGACACGGAGCCGAGAGGGTGCGGTCGACGGACGGACGGCGCGAGACCAGGACACCGAGGTCGAGCGGCAAGGCGCGCGAGAGGACGCGAGACCGCTGCCCCGAGAGAGCGAGAGAACGACGAGAGCGGGAAGAAAGGTCCGATTCCCGAGTCGATTCCAGGCGGGCCTGTAACACCGAGGAACAGGGATGTGCATCGCAAGGCCGTGAGAAATCGCAGCAAAAAATTAAAAAAATTAAAAAAAAGGACATATATTTCTCGCGATTTCAATTTTTGTCTGATTTTGTTCTCGCGAAAAGTTTTTTTTTAGTCTGATCGACATGAACCGCAGAACGCAAAAAGAAAAATTCGACGCGCATCAGAAGCCTATATTTATATTCAGCGTTTTATTTTTTTTTAAACATAAATTGACGAGTCTCAGACCGAGAGCGACGCGCGTAGAATAGCGATAAATACATCGAAATTTGTTTATGTATAGGTACTAGATTGTCGATATTATTTATTATTACATCATTGTTATTTATTATTATTTATTATTATTTTATTGTCACATATTTATTCTCGACTTTGCGCTTTGAATTCATAACGGTGAGCAAAATTTTAGAATCAGTCTCGGTCTGTCATCGAAAAAAAACTATCGCGGAAACAGTGCAATATTCGGGCGATATCGTGCTATCGGTATAGCACTGGCGGGGGAGTACTGTGGCGATTACATCGTCACATACTTCCCTGAAATAAACGAGCGATAAACACGTATACGAATACGGTCACCGAGACATAAATAAATAGAAATAAATATAACAGACGAGACGAAAGACGAGTAGTACAGAAACAAAGCAAGTAAAACATATAGAAAATTCGCGAAGCCTCTCGAAGCCTAGCGAAGGGCGTTTTGAGGCAAAAGAGAGGTAAAACATGGTTACATGCGAGAGATTCCGTTCTTGACAGTCGCCGCGTACGGACGCACATTATAAATCCGAACGATCGTATATGCATGTATCGACATTTAAAGTTGTGTTCAAGAATATACTCAGTTAATTACAATTAATGCCTCTCACGTTATTTAATTCCCGACTCTTATCGTACTTCCAAACGTAACGCGCGAGATAACCAAAGAGCTATTGTATTTAAAAATTCTCTTCGAGGAACTGTTGAACAAAAGGATGAAAATAGAATTAAACATAGACAATCAAAGCGCAATGATGTTGATCACAAACGGGGTGATCAACAGACGGTCGAAACATATTGATGTAAAATATCGATTTATACATGACCTTGTCAAAAAGAAAATCATAAAACTAAAATACTGTCCAACTGACGAACAGATAGCAGACTCTCTCATCAAACCGTTGAATAGACAAAAATTTGAAAAATATAAAAAGAATCTTGGGCAGTAGAAAGTGCAAAATTAAGAGGGTGTGTTAAAAGAAATAATTCTGCACGTTCTAAATTGCTGAATCAGATTTCGCGGATTTAGTAAATCATATGGCAATCGATGAGATGGCGCATCAAAGAAGGATTGGTAGGAGATGTCGCAGAGTGCGTAGATCCCTTGGTCTCTTTCTCTCGGGAACCTTCCTGGCGTGCGGTAGCGTGGTCGACCAAGAGCGAGCGTGACGTGCGAGCGAGCGACACAGGCGAGCGAGCGAGCAGAGAACAAGAGAGAGAGGGCAAGGGATAAGTACCTCAAAGGAATATCTAATTTAGCATTTATTGAATCGAAAGTTTTTGCGTTTGCTGCACAGCGTGTGCATTGCTTAATAAAATAAAGTTAAAGTCTACCACGGTCGCACCACTTTTGTAGAAGGTGTAAAGAGAGCATTTGTAGTACAGAACTTGTCGTTAATCAATTAGACGAATTATAGACTTAACATTTAAACAAAAAGAATTGTCTCAGAAATTCAATTGGAAACCAGAACATCCTTCATTCCACAGTAAAATTTATATAAAAAGTAACAGACATTACATACTCGTAGTTATGCAAAGCAGTTGTTGCCTGAATAACTTTTCGAACTGTAGATACAGAAGCAATTATCGGTTTTCCGTATATCCTCCATCGAGCAGCGAGTATTCCAAACGCACATTCTATTGATCGTCTAGCGTGACTTAATCTATAATTGAATACTTTTTTTCTTGTGTCAAGATTATTTCGTGGATATGGCCTCATCATAAATGTAGTTAACGGAAATGCTTTATCTGTGACTAATACATACGGCAACTTTATATTACTATTCGCACTAATACATTTTGCCGCAAGTAATTGAAGCGATTCATCGTAGAATCGTTTACCCAATTCGCTATTTTGGAATATTGTGCTATCACATTGTCTTCCTTCACTGCCAATATCCACAACAGTAAAACGGTTGTTAGCATCACATATTCCAAGAAGAATGAGGCTGTGTTGTCCTTTATAATTATAATATGTAGAACCACTATTTGGTGGTGCCTACAAAATACAAAATGTAGATTAATGAAAAAAATATTAAAATTAATAAAATAAAAAATAATTAAATTTATAATCAAATAAAAAAAATAATAAAATATGATATAAATAATAGAGTAAAATAAATAAGAAATTAAATAAATAAATAAATGTAAAATAAATTAAATTAATAATCAAATTAATATTAAAAAATTGTGCAATTTATACAATTGTAAAGGCTTGTAAATGGATAATTGAATCGTTTGCTCCAACAATACTTTAATAATCACAAATGGTTCTACATATTATAATTATAAAGGACAACACAGCCTCATTCTTCTTGGAATATGTGATGCTAGCAACTGTTTTACTGTTGTGGATATTGGCAGTGAAGGAAGACAATGTGATAGCACAATATTCCAAAATAGCGAATTGGGTAAACGATTCTACGATGAATCGCTTCAATTACCTGCGGCAAAATGTATTAGTGCGAATAGTAATACATTGCTTTCGTTCTTCTTCGTCGTCTGAGTACGACGGCTGTCGCCTAACTATATATCTGTTCAAAGGACGACAGCTAAATTGACTCTACATCTAATCGCTACGACGGTTACTAAAACAAAACTCTTTCTACATCGTCTCGGTACGAACGCTAAACTGTGTCTGCCCGTAAGTCTCCAAATTTAGCATACGTTCCATGACCTCTCGCTTGGTCACGTTGTTGTCATAGCTGGCTCACGCGCTTTCTTATAGTGAGCCTCGACATCCCGCCCACCAATTAATGGTAATTAATTCTTGTACTTATCGACAGGCAATTTACATATTTTTGTCATTGAACGTTTAATAACACTATCTTTAGTCTTAATGCTTACGACACGAATCTTATTATCGACTCCTGGGTGAAGTTCGATTATTCTACCAAGCTTCCATTGCAACGGTGGAGCATTTTCATTTACAATTAAGACTATATCGTCAATATCTAAATTTCTTTGTTCCGTGGTCCATTTGCATCGACCTTGTAATGACGTCAAATACTCAACACTCCAATCGTTTCCAAAAGTGCTGCGCTATTCGCTGAGTCAATTGCCATCTATCCAATCTATTAATTGAAGTCCCCGTAACGTCGATATCGGGCAAGCTAGTCAATGGTTCGCCTATTAAAAAATGTGCCGGTGTTAAGGCTTGTAAATCGCTAGGATCGGATGATAATGAACATAAAGGTCTCGAGTTCAAGCATGCCTCGATCTGTGCTAACACGGTACTAAACTTCTCAAACGTGAGTCGCACTTCGCCCATGACTCTCTTCAAATGATATTTACATGATTTTATCCCCGCTTCCCATATTCCACCCAAATGAGGCGCATGGGGAGGAATAAAACTCCATTGAATATGTCGATCGGTACAATAATCATCTATCGCATTGCTAAATGTCGTCTTAATCGCAGTGTACAACTCTTCAAGCTCTCGTTTTGCGCCCACAAAATTTGTGGCAGTTGTCGCTATAAATTTTTTGCGGATAACCAAGTCTGCTTACAAAACGACGAAGCGTGGCCAAAAATGCGTCCGTTGTCAGTTCGCTAGTCGCTTCAATATGAACCGCTTTTGTTGAAAAGCACACAAATAACGCAATATATGATTTTCGCGATCTTTGCCCTCGACCTTTACTCGCTAAAGTGCTAATCGGGCCGGCATAATCCACTCCGACCACCAAAAACGCTCGTTGACAAGTTATTCTCTCTGGAGGCAATGATCCCATGATCTGATTCGATACTTTTGGATTGACTTTAAAGCAAACCGTGCATTCTCTGACAATTCTACGCGCAAGATTGCAACCGCTCAAAGGCCAGAATCTTTCCCGGATTGAAGCAAGTAAAGCCTGCGGGCCTGCATGAAGCATACGACAATGCTCCCGCTCAAACAACAACTTGGTGAACCGACACCTTCGCCGGTAACAGAATTGGATGTTTTTTATCGTAATTACAGACTGATCTCTGCAACCTGCCGCCCACCCTGACGACTCCGTCTTCATCGATAAGTGGGCTCAGGGTTTTAAGAGCACTATTCTTCAATTTATGTAGTTCCTTCGCAAACAACTGTTTTTGAATGTACTTTATTAATTGTAATTGTGACAAGGACAACTCCCTCACTGATAAATTGTCACGCTCGCGCTTCAACGGCTTTCGCCTACTATTCGCGATGAATCGTCTACACCACGCCAATACTCTCAATTTTTGTCAATGAAGAGAATTTATTCAAAATTGTACGGATAATGGAATCGGATAATGGAGTCGCTCTCTCTGGGTCACGAAAACTCGTTTTTCAGTTTTCTTCTCGGACATTAGAATCTCTCGTTCTCGATTCGACAGCTCACGAGCCTCATGCCGCGAATGCTCCGGAGATTCAGAAAGCCACTGTGGACCCGACCACCACAATGAACTTGCCTCTAATTGATCAAAGGTAATGCCTCGAGAAATTAAGTCCGCAGGATTTTCTTTACCTGCGACATGCCCAAAATTGACTGTATCTTCGCAATTCTATTGGAAATAAAAGTCTTTTGTCGACTCGGCTTACCCGCTATCCACGCGAGGACAATTGACGAATCGCTTCATGCATAAATTGTATAAATCTTGATCGTTAATGACTCGATAACGACTTGAATCAGATCCACTAGCATCACCGCCCCACACAATTCTAATCGCGGAATCGTTATTTTCTTGACCGGCGCCACACGTGACTTCGCGCAGAGCAATCTCGACACAACTTGATTATTGTTAGCAATCGCCTGTACGTATACACATGCTCCGTACGGTCGTTATAAGGCATCGCAAAACGCATGTAAATTAATAGCTACTGGATTTGAACAACCGACAACCTGTCTCGGTATTCGCATTGTACTAATCTTGCACATATTCTAGCCACGCCCGATGCAAGTTTGCAGGCAATTCGTCGTTCCAATCGAGATTTGATTGCCAAGTGCTCTGCATAATCATCTTTGCTGTAATGATCAAGGGACTTGCCAATCCTAGCGAGTCAAATAGTTTAGAAATAGACGATAATATGCTCCGCTTTGTTCTCGCATCAGACCCAGCTTGTGACTCACATTGCAAATCGTCGCTACTCGGTTGCCATAGAAGACCCAACGTTTTCACAGTATCTCGCTCGTCCGTAATAGCCTGAACATCGGTTAAATTGCCAAGCTCATTTCCTCCGGTCAATACTTCCATACGATTCGATCGCCACTTATGTAACTCGAACCCTCCTGCTCTCAACAATTGCGTCAATTCTTCGATTAACTAGCTTCGCTTCATTAATATCGCTCATTCCCGTCAAAATATCGTCTACGTACAAATCTCGCAACAACGTTCGCGACGCTCGTGGGTATCAATCACTTGTCTCGCTTGCTAATTGTTGCACGCTCCTTATTGCTAGGAAAGGCACGCACGCTTGTCCATACGTTACTGTGTTTAAACGATACTCTTGTATTGTCTCATCTGTCGAAAAACGCCACAGAACTCGCTGATAATCTCGATCGAAGTCATGAACCAGAATTTGTCTATACATTTTCTGTAAATCAGCTGTTATCACTATCGGCTGCTCACAAAATCGTAATACGATATTGAATAATGGATCTTGCAATGTCGCGCCTACCATCAAGGTATCATTTAACGATATGCCCGAATCTGTCTTAGACGAAGCATCGAAAACAACTCGAAGCCTCGTGCTAACAGCTGACTTACGCATCACTCCGTGGTGAGGTAAATAAATAGCTTGAGTATTTGTCGCGGTCGCAGGAATGCTTGTCATATGGTTCAATTGTATATATTCTCGCATGAATTCCGTGTACGCTTTTCGAAATGATTCGTTACTTCTAAACTTTCGCTCCAAACACATCAGCCGCTTCTCCGCGATTGATCGCGACTCGCCGAGCTCGTGTTTATTATTTCAAAAGGGCAGACGAACGACGAATCTACCTTCCTTATTTCGAGTATGTGTTTCCGCAAACATTTTTTTGCACGCACATTCCTCGCTCGACATTGCTATGCTCCCGCGTCCCGAACAATCTTCGATTTCCCAAAATTTCTCTAATGATTTTTGCAAAGATATCTGTGTAGCCATGCACGCAACATAATTGACGTTTTCCTTCCTGATATATTGAGCGGGAATTGGTTCCGAAATGACCCATCCAAATTTCGTGTTTTGCAATGTAGGTAATTCCGTTCCGAGTTCGATTTTTGCGGGTTCTAATAGCTTCATGAAAAACTTGCTGCCTAATAGCATATCAATTTGACTAGGCTGAAAATATTGAGGATCAGCCCAATTTCACTGTATCTGTGACCGAAAATGATTTAGCACTAATTGCAGCCGCAGGCAGCTCCCGTGTAATTTTTGGAACGACTAATTGTAAGCAAAACGCTGATACTTGATAACTCGTTACTCTCAATCTAATTGTGACTCGACAACCTCTCGTAATTGCACAAATTGTATTGTTTATTCCCGAAACCGCCTCATAAATATCGTCCGTCTTAATATTTAATCTGGCACACACGGCCTTTGTTATAAAATTCGCTTCGCTTGCACTGTCAAGAAGAACGCAAATCGGCTGTTCAAATCCTCGGGAATCCCTAATATATATCACCGCAGTTGCCACTAAAACTTGACCAAAATTTGCGCGTTTGACTACATGGTGCACGGATAAATTGATGCTATTGCTCTTTTCCGAATTTCCATCTACCGTTTTGCGATTCAATGCGATAACCTTTTGCGCGTGACCTTTTTCGTGATCTGTATGACACAACGTATTGTGTCTTCCCGAGCATCGTCGACATAAACTCGCCTTACATGCGCTTACGAAATGATCGTTCTTCAAACAATTAAAACAAAGTCTCAACCGCTTGACTTTCTCGATTCGCTTCTGCTCGGAAAGATTTATGAATTTCTCGCACAAATATATTCGATGCGCTCCGCTACACACGAAACAGCGCCCAGCAACCGTTGACGTGGCCAAACTTACGGGTGTATTTCTTTGATTGCTCCCAGATGCTCTGGACTCGCCTTTTCTTAACGATCTCGAACTCTCGATAGCGTTGACCCTTCCAGACTTCGGTCCGGGTCCCTTTGATATAGACCTTTCCTCGCTAATTGAATTGCCCAATCGATTGAGCATCCAAACGCGTCGCTGCAAAAATTCAAATAGTAAATCGACTGACACCTCTCCTCTACCTTCTATACTCTCTTCCCAGCGACGGCGAGTGGACCCATCCAGCTTCTTCTCGATCATGAAGAGCATCAAGGATTCTGCCCAAGACTAGCTCTCGGATTCCATTGATTTCAAAATGCGCAAATGATTTTGGAAATGGTTGACCAGCTCCTCGATTTCGACTGCTGACTCTTGACCGACCTTGGGTGCTTCAAACAAACAATGAATATGTCGCCGCTTCAATGCCTTTGGATCTTCGTAACGGTTCTTCAAAAGATTCCAAGCTATTTCATAGTTTTGCACCGAAATCTCAATAGACTCGATGATTTTTGCCGCACTGCCCGTTACTGCACCGACTAGATATTGGTGCTTTTGAACAGCCGATAATTCACTGTTGTGAATTAATGTGACGAAATTGTCGGAGAATCGTTTCCAATCTTCGATTTCTCCCGAGAACGTTGGCAACTTAATTGTCGGCAGCTTTACCTTGTTCTCATTGTGCGCACTTGCACTCAACGCTCGGTTCACCTCTGTCTATTGTTCCAACACGTGCGCAAGCGACTCGTTGCTGCCACTCGCACTCACAGCAGGCTTGAGCGCAGCCTTCCATTTCGATAGCGTCGCCTTCAATTCTATATATCGATCCTCGAAAGTATCGTCCTCCTTCTGATCATCGGCTTGTAGATCTTCTTCTTCAATTGTGCATACTAGCTTTCGTTGTAACTCATTAAAATTGTTGTACGCCTGTTCTAGCTTCTCCAGGTGTACAGTAATTGTCTTAATGTTCGCTGCTATTCTCTTATTAACGACATTCTCGACGTATTTCCATGTCTTTGTCACCTTGGCCTTGACATATCCTCGTTGTCGACGCAACTCCTGTGCACTCATTGTACTAGATTGATTGCTCACAAATCCGGCTCGAAGGACCAATGTACGGGTTTGTAATGGATAATAGAATCGTTTGCTCCAACAATACTTTAATAATCACAAATAATACATTGCTTTCGTTCTTCTTCGTCGTTTGAGTACGACGGCTGTCGCCTAACTATATATGTCTGTTCAAAAGACGATAGACAAATTGACTCTACATCTAATCGCTACGACGGTTACTAAAAAAACTCTTTCTACATCGTCTCGGTACGAACGCTAAACTGTGTCTGCCCGTGAGTCCCCAAATTTAGCATACGTTCCATGACCTCTCGCTTGGTCACGTTGTTGTCATGGCTGGCTCACGTGCTTTCTTATTGTGAGCCTCGACAATAGAATTGATTACAAAACAAAACAGTCAATACAATAATGCACTGAAAGTTTATTTAGATGCACAACGAAAACTTGAGATAATACAAGTAAAAGATAGAGAAAATCATGATAACGACTGAAAGCGCGATATTACTCGTACGAATGTTGATCGAAGACAAAGATTTTTAAACAAACACGATAAAGTCGAATTTATTCGGTACACACAGTAGGTCGACGATTTAAGTCAGCTGATTTTCGCTATGAAGGTAGAGTAAGAAGCGCGTGCGGTAAGACGCGTGAGACAAGAAAAACCGCTTAAATACAGCAAAAAGATACATCGGCGATGCGGTGATTTCGAATGAATGCTATATATAGAATACAATACCGAGAATATAAGAAAGATTACAATAAAAAACTTAGCGAAATGAGATAATAATTTTATCACTTAAAAGATTATATATGTATAATATTAAAGGAAATAATGAGAATCAAATAAATTTAAGAAATTGAAATTGAATTATTAACAAACAGAACTTTTTACATCTATTTTTTTAGAATTATAATTATTATATATAACATCTTCATCTCCATCTCGGCCAATAGAGCCAAACGCGATGTTATTGTGAAAATTTAAGAAACTTAGGAATTCATATCTTATGGTTAAGATCTCAAAGTTCCCCTTGTTCCTATTTTAACCCCCCTGTAAAAAAATAGGCGATAAAAATATTGGTCCGAAAGTCGGCTGAATCGGAAATCAAACCCGAGATCTTTCGTTTGCTGGACTGCTGAGCTATTCAGACACTTACGAAACAATACTTTTCTCAATGCTTTCACCCCAAAGCGTCGTAATAATAGGCCCAGACGCAAAGAAACAATATTAAGAATATTTAAAGGAGCAGTCGCCTGGCAAGCGAAAGGTCTCGGATTCGATTCCCGATTCAGCCGACTTTTGTACCAATATTTTTCTTGCCAGGGTTAAAACACGAAGAAGGAAAATTTTGAGATCGAAACCATAAGATACGAATTCCTAAGTTTTTTAATTTTTTGCAATAACATTGCATTTGGCTCTATTGGCCAAGATGGAGCTGGAGATATTATGTATTTATTTCAGAGATCCGACTAAATATTCTTAATATTATAATTATTATATTATACAGTTAAATTATATTGTATAAAAAAAAAAAATTTTTTTTCGATCAGTTTTTTACAGTAATGTAAAAACACTGTTTCTATATAACATTTTTTCACATGGTGCGTGGACTTGGCGCCACTTTTTAATTCTTTTTAATAGGTAAAAACATGTGCTATTGAGTTGTTATCATATGCTAACGGGACCCTCTCAATTTCTTATACAAATCGATTTCGTACAACATTTATTATAAAAAGTTATAAAAGTAGCATGATCAACAAGAGAATGGTTTTTACGAAATTATTTTATAAAGATATCAGGGAATCAATTGACCAATACTGGCTAAGGTGAATAATCTTTTATTGAAAAAGACGCAACGTTTCGATCCCGAATTGGATCCTCTTCAGGCTACAAATTAAATTATAAATCTCAGTAAAAAATGACAATACAAAACAAATACGGAAAATCATAAATATAAGTGTTAAAAAAATATCTGTTACAAGAAAGTGGTAAAAACTAAATGATCATAATGTCAATTTCCTGTCTACGATTAGAACATGACAAGATATCAATAATAAATTTGGGGTTGAAACGTTGCGTCTTTTTCAATAAAAGATTATTCACCTTAGCCAGTATTGGTCAATTGATTCTCTGATATCTTTATTTCAATATTTCAATTGGCAATTGGATTATTTTTTGGAAATATTTTATATTTAAATTTATACTTAAATTATAATTTAAGTTCGACATAATTTTACATAAACAAAATATCGTTTTTCATTGATCTTACATTAATAATTTTATGCACAAAAAACAAAGGAATAAATGGATGTAAAGAAACATAATTGTTTGCAAGAAAAAGTATGAGCAGCTAATTATAAACTGTGTTGTCCAATAATATGAAAATAAAGTAATAACAAATAACTGCTAAAAATGAATTTGTTATATTATACATACGTTATTATACGGATATTTTATATAAATCTTTTATTACATATTTTACGCATAATTAATAAGAATCAGAATTATTTTGCGATCTGGAGGCAATTTTTCGAGTATAAGAGTATCTTCTGCAGAGTGTATCTGACCGGTATTAATTCTATTTTGTGTGTGACTCTTAAAGAGAGACATGTGTAACAGTAGAAGTGGAAGAAATGATTTTTAACAAAACCAGAATGTTTTCAGGAATTTAAAAGACAATTTCTTAAGTATAAGAGATGTTTTCAGATTAATGTATCAAAATTTTATGTATTATATTCTATGCTATATTACATTGCTATATTATATTGCTATATTATTCTGCATATTTATATTGTATTTATATGAATTTTTAAAATTTGCTCCAGGAATGTCTCAAACTTTAATCAGCTTCAAGAGACATGGTAGTGTATCGTGCCAAACATTTCCACATGATTTTTTTATTTACACATGAGTTTGCAACTTTCCACGCGAAGCGAGATTCAATCCAAACTTGCGTTTAGTTTTTTGATAGTGGAACCTCCCACAGGGCGGTATCCACTGTGTTTACGCATACACCTTCCACACGCCGTAAGGTTCTACATTAGTCCATATAATTATGATAATAAAAGATCGATTTCTCTAAAACAATAAGCAACTTTGACCATTCTTAGTTTTGTTCTAAATGATTCATTTAACAATAATTTATAGTCAAATCTGTGGGCCATGGACATCGTAGTCCTCTCCCGATCGGGGCTGAGTTGATCAACACTGTATCCGATTAGCTGTGTCTGATCGGGACTGTATCAGATTGAGATTGTGTCTGATAGCAATTGTATGCGTCCAATCAGTACCATGTTTGAAAGGATTGTGTCCAATCGGAACTATGTTCAATCGAAACTGTGTCATTTTGAGACTGTGTCCGAAATATTATCGTGTTCAATTGATACTGTGACAGTCGGAACTCACTCAAATTTTGATCAGTTGAAACGTTTGCCACAAGATTGCACCAGTGACTAGTGATGCTTCGTGATTATCGTGTTCATGTCATACATGGTGCGTTCACAAAGTTTCAAGACTGATTTTTTCCTGAGTAGGAGAAGGCGCGCAGACCGGTTCCACCGACAGGGTAAAGTAGTTGGGGGTGTCAGCTAATCGACCGTCCAGCGGCAATTGCCTCCGAGACGCTGGAGTAAGCAGATCGCTAGTGGCGTAAGTGCGTGTCAGTGACCCCTGTCGAAAACTCGGAGAGTCGAAAATGCAGCGTCATTTGGAGCAGCGTTATTCGATAAAGTTCTGTGCGAAACTGAACAAAACCGCTACAGAGACTTTTGGATATGATTCAAGAGGCCTATAAAGAAGAAGCCATGTGCAATAGTTTTCATGTGGCACAAGAGGCTCAAAGATGGCCGCGAGGAAGTGGACGACGATGACCGCGCTGGGAGACCTTCAACAAGCCGAACTCATAAAAATTTGGTGAAAGTCCGTGAACTTTTAAATACTGACCGTCATTTTCACGCACTTTCACCAAATTTTCATGAGTTCGGCTTGTTGAAAGTCTCCCAGCGCGGTCATCGTCGTCAACGTCCTCGCGGCCATCTTTGAGCCTCTTGTGCCACATGAAAACCATTGCACGGTGACATGGCTTCCTTTTTTATAGGCTTCTTGAATTCATACCAAAAGTCTCTGTAGCGGTTTTTGTTCAGTTTCGCACAGAAACTTTATCAAATAACGCTGCTCAAGCAGCTATATAAACATAAACAAGTGTAATTTTATTAATAAAGTTCATTTAAATTTAACAACATACTCCCTCCTACCTCCGCACATCCCCATCTTTATGCGAACGTTTCGGCTGACATTTCAAGCCTTCTTCAGCGCAATGCAAATGATTTAATTATAAATTGAATTGTAATATTAAACATTAAATTTAAAGTGTAAGACAGGCAATAAGAGGCAATGGCGGAAGACAGTGCGTTATCCCAACGAAACTAAATTTTTTTGTTAGAATTAAATATCTATGCACAAGGCACCAAATTTTACTTGGTCACGGCCAAGATTTAAAATATGAAATAATCTCATTTTTGAAATTTAATTTCAATAATCCTTTAACCCCCCTACGGAAATAAATAAATAAAATGCAAGAGAAAATAATAGATCCGAAAGTCGCTGAATCGGGAATCGAACCCGATTATTTCATATTTTAAATCTTGGCCATGACCAAGTAAAATTTGGTGCCTTGTGCATAGATATTTAATTCTAACAAAAAAATTTAGTTTTGTTGGGATAACGCACTGTCTGCCGCGATTGGCTCTTATTGCCTGTCTTACACTTTAAATTTATATTTATATTACAGAGCCGTGTTTAAACTCTTAACTTAAACATTAAAGACGGTAATTAACAATGTTAAAATAATAAATATATAAAGTCAGTTTTTTGTCTTGTTATATATGTTGCTAAACAAGTCATCGTGTATGACAACCACCATTACTGACACATACTGAGTTCGAGCGACCGTACCATGCAATCACTTATGAGTATGGACTTCCTGATTTACTGGTCAAGGGAGATATCTTGATTGTATCCTCATAATGAAATGTTGTTAAACATTAAATTAAGATCTAAATAAATAATATCCGATTATTCATTATACCCTGTATATACGTACATACATAATACATACATATATATTGTATATATGTATATATAAATGTATATATAAATGTAAATATGTATATATGTATGTATTTATAGGGTGTCCTGCAACTGATGTCTACAATGAAACATATTTGTATTCTTGAGATCATTCTAAAAATAAACATGATTTTGAAATTTTCAAGATTTTCTCCATCTATACATTTTTTGCGATATTCTAATGATACCCCCCTCATTCTTATTTAAAATTTATGGGGTTCAATTTTTATAAAATTTTTTTACATAAATAAATATATATATATATAATTTTGAAAAATAACAATTTCTGAAACATAAAGCAGTCACTTGCTTATTTTAAATAGTTATTAGTAATAGAAATATTATGGTAGTATTAAATAGTCGTTACAATAGTACAATAGTAGTAATAATAGTTATAAAGTTGCAGTAGTAACAAAAAAAAATGTTTCATGCCAAAGACGATCCATTCGTCTGCTAGTTGCTTTTAAAATATCTTCTCCCAAAATGATTTGCATGTGCGTTTTCGTTATTAATTATAAAAAAGGTATTTTTACCAGAATATCTAATCGGTCTGCTTAGTTTGCTTTTAAAAATATCTTCTCCCAGAACGATTTGTCATGTGCGCTTGGAAAAAGATATTTTTATATCATAGACGATTTTTGCTGCTTAATTGTTTTTACAATATCTTCTCTCAAAACGATTTGCACGTTAGCGTTCTGTTATTTAAACCAAGTTTTTATTAATCGATTTTAAAAATGGTGGAAAGTTATTCTTGATACGATGGATTCTAAAGTTAGTATTTTCAAAAAGTGTCCCCTTTTATCCTAAATAAAATAAAATACAAATCAATAGTTTTTTGGTGCGCGTGTCTTAATTCGATAATTAATGTTCTGCTTTTCTTGGCCTAATCTCGAATCGGGAGAGAATATCTTAGACGTGAATTTATTAGGTGTTATACAGGTATATTGTCTTTATACCTCCGTTTTATTCCAGAGTCACAACAAAGAATATAAACTCTTTACTCTCCACCGAGGAAAATCGTGTATCGCGAACGCGAGTCAAATTCTATCTGCCTTTCGAGGCCGCGCATTGTCTTGCTTCTCTCCATTTTTCCACGACCTTATTTTTATTTTTAGGTGATTAGCCTATCTATTATTTTGAAGAACTTTCGCTTTTTATTATGTTTGGAAATCGAAATCTACCTTCGTCATGTTAGTCACCTATTTGTTTATTTATTATTTTGTGTCCCCGGTCGCGATATTCTTAACACACGTCGCTTGTAATATATTTTTATTTCGTGTAAATTCTATTTTATATATATTTTAATATGCTTGTGGCATTTATCGCCACAGTACCCCCCTTCTAGTGGTTTTCTAATTTTCGACCGCGTGTTATTGCACAATTATTTTATCACCGCCTATTCGTCGATTCGAGTCGTTATTAGTCACCGCGTCAATGTATAATCTCGCGTGGAGAGATAAATAGGAAACAAAAACAATATAAATTAATAATAATAATAATATAAATTAAAATTTTGTCCGACACGCCGCGTTACATTATATATCGATCCGGAAATCGGACCCTTCGACCGCTCCTCGTTCGTGTCTCTCGTCTTTCACTCGCTGGCTGCGCCTTATTCGACTGCTCCGGGTCCAGTCTCATTTCTCTGTCTCCAGGAGTCCTTGCCGTCGGCGACGCTTTGTTAGCCTGTTTCTCTGAAATCAAATATGCTGGTTTTAAACGATCAATGGATATCGTTTGCTCTTTGCCGTGCATACGCACGACAAAGGTTTTTTCTCCGCGTCAAACCACCGTGTAGGGCCCATCGTATGGCATCTGCAATTGTGTTTTCGGCCCGTCGTGCCGAACAAACACACTCTCCGTGGTTCCCAGCTGTTTGTATACAAACGGGCGTCGTTCTCCGTGCTGCGTGATCTCGACCGGCCGGACCTCCTCGAAATGACGTCGCAAGCAACTCCTTCACGAAATTGCTGGCGTCTCTCTCCTCGCCGGGCTGCTTATTCAAGAATGTCCTGGCAGTCTGAGCGTTTCTCCATATACCAGCTCGGCCGCCGTCGCCTGCAGATCGTCCTTCCACGCCGCTCTTATGCCCATCAGAACTGTCGGCAGCACATCCGTCCACCAGTCCTTCTGATGGCACTTGATCAATGCTTTTAATTGGCGGTGCCATCGTTTCACCATGCCGTTGGCCTGGGGGTAATAGGCAGTCGTCCTCAGGTGGTTAGATCCTAGCAATCCGCTCAACTCCTTGAAGAGGTGCGCCTCGAATTGCTGTCCCTGGTCGGTTGTTATTCTCAACGGCACGCCGAATCTGCTTATCCAGCCGTGGTAGAATGTCCTTGCGACTGTCTCTGCCTCCTGGTTCTCCATGGGAAACGCCTCCGGCCAGCGCGTGAATCGATCGATGCGATGCAAGTCAAGCAATATTTATTTCCGTCTAATATCGGCATATTAATGATATCCACGTGCACATGCTCAAATCTCTGACTTGGTAGCTCGAAAATGCCTCTCGGTGATTTTACGTGGCGTGTAATTTTCGCTCGCTGGCACTCGATGCATGCACGTGCCCATGTACTACAGTCCTTTTTTATTGACGGCCAGACGTAACGCTGTGTCACCATCTTCACCGTCGCTCGTATCCCCGGGTGTGCCAGTCCGTGTAGCATATTGAATGCGGCCCTCCGAAAAGGCCTTGTCGAAAATGGTCTCGGAATCTTCGTCATTGTATCGCACCATATCGTAGTGCCTGCGCCTGGAATCTCTATTTTTTTTAATTTGAGTCGCCCTCGATGTACTCGTTGCACTCCGCATCGTCCTCCTGCGATCTCGCGAGTGCCTCGTAGTCCAGCGGTGTTTTTATCTCCTCTATGCGTGATAGCGTGTCGTGTCCGCCACTACATTCTCTTCTCCTCTCACGTGTCGTACGTCTGTCGTAAATTGTCCGACAAAATCTAGATGCCGAAATTGTCGCGGCGTGCATTTTTCAGGCTTTCTCTGAAATGCATACGTGAGAGGTTTGTGGTCCGTATAAATTGCAAAGGTCTGCGCCTCGACCATGTGGCGGAAGTATTTGATAGCTAAATAAATCGCCAAAAGCTCTCGATCAAATGCGCTGTACTTGGCTTCCGTCGGACTTAATTTTTTTGAAAAGAAGCCCAGTGGTTCCCAAACTTCTTCCGCTCGCTACTGCAGTACGGCTCCCACGCTGCTGTCCAATGCGTCCGTGAATAGGGCAAGCTCCGCGTTCACTTTCGGGTGCGATATCAGAGTAGCTTGCACCAAGTTACTTTTTGCGTCCTTGAACGCCTGTCTCGCTGCCGGCGTCCACTTAATGAGCGTCTTTTCTTTAATATCGCCATGCAGTAACTCGTTTAATGTTAATGGCGCCTGAATTTCCACGGCTTTTGGCAGACATCTCCGGTAGAAATTAATCATTCCCAGATATCGCCTCAGTTCTTTCGCCGTCTTCGGCTCCTCGAACTCCTCGATCGCCCATACGCGCGCCGGCAATGGTCGTGTGCCGTGTCCGCTCACTTCATATCCGAGGAATTCGACTTCCGCTTGTCCGAACACGCACTTTCCCGGATTAATCACGACGCCGTATGTTTGTAATCGCTCGAACAATGTTTGTAGGTGTTTGTTATGCTCTTCGGCCGTCGTTGACGCGATCAGAATGTCGTCAATGTACGCGTAATAAAAGTCGAGTCCGCGCAAGACCTCGTCGATGAACCGTTGGAAAGTCTGCGCCGCGTTTCTCAATCCGAACGACATAAACGGGAACTCGAACATGCCGAACGGCGTAGTGATCGCGGTCTTCGGAATATCACTTTCCGCCACCGGTATCTGGTGGTACGCGCGCACTAGGTCGATCGTCGAGAACACCCGTTTGTCTCTTAGTTCCATCGTGAAATCCTGAATGTGCCGGACCGGGTACCAATCCGGGATCGTCCGTGCATTTAACGAGCGATAGTCACCGCACGGTCGCCACTTTTTACCTCTCTTCGGCACCATATGTAGCGGAGACGCCTAACTACTTTTCGACGGTCTCACGATACCGAGCTCCATCATTTTTTGGAACTCTTTTCGCGCTGCGGTCAATTTATCCGGCGCAAGTCTCCGCGGTCTGCACACTACCGGCGGCCCCGGGGTCGTCTCGATAAAATGTTTCGTGTTATGTCGCACCTCTTTCGGGCGCCCGTCAGGTCGTACAATGTCCGGATATCGCGCTAAGAGTTTATGATACGGCGTCACTCCCGTCACCGTTCGTATGGTCGGCATTCCGCACTGTGCACTACGTCCCCCGGCTACGAGTCCCGTCGCCTGATTGACTAGCCGACGATTCCGCAAGTCCACCAGGAGTCCGTAGTAAGACAGAAAGTCCGCGATAATCGGCCTCGACACATCTGCGAGTACGAATCGCCACGTAAAGTTCCGTCGTAATCCGAGATTTAATGTTAAAGTCTCGGTTCCGTAGGTATGGATCACCGTTCCATTCGCTGCGGATAACTCGTACGTCGATTTCTGCCGCGGCCCACGCACCATCCTGCGAGGAAAAACGCATAGGTCTGCGCCTGTATCCACGAGGAAGTTAATTCGCGTGTCGCGGTCAGTTACAAATAGACGGCGCGAATCCTGGCCTTGATCACCGGCCGTCATCAGTGACGGGCCATCGCGTTTTCCTGCGGCTGTCCGGCACACGGGGGCTCACATCTTCGTGCGTCCGGTCCGAATCTCTAATGGTAGTAACACAGATGGTTTGACGCGTGACCACGGACGCGAGAGCGCGATCGCGAACGCTCCCGCCTGCGACGACCACCGCCGTCGCTCCGGCGAGGTTCTCGCTCTTCTAACGCCTCGATGCATTTTCGCAAGCCAGTCATTTGTTCCGCGAACTCTTGCTGCATGGCCATACGCATCTGTGTCATCTGCACATTGATCCTCGCTTCCAATACAGCTATTCCGTTTCCGTCGGCACCCGCGAACGCCGTCGGCCGAGCCGCTTCCGCGACGTGCACCGCGGGCGCTCTCGTTGCCTCCACGATCGCGTCCGCCATATTCGCGAGCGTCTCCAGCGTATCTCCCACGCGCGTTACAAGATGTGGCTGCAAATAAACGGGTAGTCGACTCAACCAAATGGTGCGCAGGACTTCATCCCCGACGACATTACCGGCGAGACCTCGAAGGTGCCGCAAAAATTGTGTCGGTTTGCGGTCGCCTATCTCCTCATACTTCAGGAGCCGACGCGTCTTGTGCTCCTGCGACAAGCTTAATCTTTTGATCAGCTCGCATCTCACAGTCTCGTACGCGCGTTCCGCTGGCGGGTTCATTATTATGTCGCGTACCTTCATCGCGTGTCGCGGACCGATCGCCGTAAGAACGTAACCGAACTTGGTCGCGTCCGTAGTAATTCCAGCGGCCTGGAAGCTCCAATCTATTATATTAAACCACAATTCCGGATCCCCGGAAGTAAATTCCGGCATCCTCATGCCTACGCGATTTACTTCGGCGCCCGCCATGAACAGGCAAGGTCGTTCAACCGCTTGTTGCGACGTCCCTGGCACAGGCAGTGCATCTCGTCTCGGCTGCTCAATTTGTATTAACGGAGGGGCAGCCTCATCGTCGCGCGTCAACACCATACTGTCACTTTTCTATGCATTCTCCAAAATCCGTATCACGATTTTTGGCAATGTCCACAGCACTTTGCGTCACCTTTTATCACGTCGGGGTCACCACTTTGAGAGCGCGTGTCTTAGTTCGATAATTAATGTTCTGCCAATATCGCGAATCAGGAGAGGATATCTTAGACGGAATAATTATTAGATGTTATACAGTATATTGTCTTTTACTCCGTTTATTCGAGTCACACAAAGAATATAAACTCTTTACTCTCCACCGAGGAAAATCGTGTATCGCGAACGCGAGTCAAATTCTATCTGCCTTTCGAGGCCGCGCATTGTCTTGCTTCTCTCCATTTTTCCACGACCTTATTTTTATTTTTAGGTGATTAACCTATCTATTATTTTGAAGAACTTTCGCTTTTTATTATGTTCGGAAATCGAAATCTACCTTCGTCATGTTAGTCACCTATTTGTTTATTTATTATTTTGTGTCCCCGGTCGCGATATTCTTAACACACGTCGCTTGTAATATATTTTTATTTCGTGTAAATTTTATTTTATATATATTTTAATATGCTTGTGGCATTTATCGCCACAGTTTGTTATATTCCAATACATATTGTTGCAAAAAGACGCCTCAATGCAAATGTTTGCTATAATCGGAGAAACGAAAAAAAAACATTTTGTGGCTGCGTTCTCATTATTTCTCACGCGAATGGGCGATGGAGGGGCCCATTTTATTCTCGATATTTAAAAAAATATTATATAATATTTTTTCATTATCGAGTTACATATAATTATCAATATAATTACTTATCATTCACATGTGTGTGTATAAATATATTTACTGAGCATTCACATGTATGTATAAATATATTTACTGAGTGTTTTAAATAAAACGTTACAATTTTTTATTTCTAAAACTATAATTTTTACTATAATAAATTATTGTATAAGTAGAAACTTTCAGACTTTTAAATCATAAGAAATTAATTATATGTATAATCATATTCGATTATTTCTCTCACACATTCTGTGATTATAATTAATCTCTTACGGATTAAATATTATATTTATTATAGATATTATAGATTTGACTAAAAACTGTCATTTGATTAATGTGGTTTTCTGACAGGTAAACCTCAAGATCGATTAATTCTGAATTACATGCAAGAATCGTCAACAAAGATAGATTGGCTGCACATTAAGATTTCTCAAATTTTGAACAAATTGTTTCCCAATAATGACGCTTTTGATCAGCCTGAAAGATTGTATATGTAGAAACTTTATACATATATATGATTATACATATAATTAATTTCTTATGATTTAAAAGTCTGAAAGTTTCTACATATACAATAATAATAAATTATTGTATATGTAGAAACTTTCAGACTTTTAAATCATAAGAAATTAATTATATGTATAATCATATTCGATTATTTCTCTCACACATTCTGTGATTATAATTAATCTCTTACGAATAATAAAAATTGTTTTCATTGGCAAGTGATAGTTTTTGGAACCGACTATTTTTATTCAAATTTATTAATTAATATAATGAGAGTTACTAATGTTATTGACAATGATGACTTTTTTATATTATAAACAAATTACTATAAAAGTTCGATTATATAACTGTGCAATATTCCGTGCTACGCGGAGTGTTTAGTTAGTGCGCGGACGCGAGTGTCAAGTTTAGGACGGCACAGAAAAAAAAAGAAAAAAATAAAGAAAGTTCACGGCACACAATATATTTTTACAAATAATTACACAGCGCAAAAGAAACGCTCTAATGCAAGTGAACTGCAATTAGAAGCGTGCAATGATTGCCGGAAGTGCAATCCAACGACAAAATCGATCTCCCGCGAGAAGTGCGACGAAAATCGAGAAGAGCGAAAAGGAATGCTGTCTGTACGCGCGAACGACCGTACGCCGATAGATCCGTTCAACAAGAGAGAGCGTGAACCAACGTGATTGTTTTCTACCGACCTTCGAGAGAGTTCCGAGGTAAGGAACACCGTGTTTGTGTTCCTTCCACATGACGATAGAATCCTCTCGAATGTCGGAGGACAAAATCACTTGTTGTCGTCGGTTATATTTATGACGAGACGGTTACCTGTCACCGTTCAAAACGACAGGTATTGCGAGCGTTAAAGACGCGCGCGGTCTTGCGATATGGCGGGGCGCGTTCGCTCGCGATTGGCGCACGGGGATTTAGCGCGAATCGTCGCCAAATTCGAGCGGCTATTTCAGCGCAGTTAGCTGCGCTTGTCGCAAGGCGAAGAATGCACTCCGAGATGCATTCCCACACACCCACACACACACACTTTCTCTCTCTCTTTCTCTCTCTCTCTCTCTCTCTCTCTCTCTCTCCAATCCGCAACATCCCGCCCGCCTTCGTCGGGAACACGCGACGAACTATCCTAGGGTTGCTAGGGATAGTGTGTCGACTGGTTTTATCGTCGCGGCCGCGGATCGAGCGCGAACGCGAGTTTTGACAGGCGAGGTTAGGAGCTCCATGTGCCACGTGCTGAGCGAGTGGAGCTGCGACAGACGACTAAATATGCGAGACAGGTAAGTATGAAAAGAGTTGACGCAGTACAATTAACAATAGTGAGACGAACGACTAATTTTATAACTAATTTTACAATATTTCACAGATATTTGCCGAGCGCGAGGTTGCACGAGACACGCGGTTACGCGGGGGTCCCGGACTCCACGGCGGCTACCGTCGGCAGTGGAACCAGCTTGACCACTGGCCGGGTCAGTTCACCGACGGTGGTGCGGACGTCCACCACGCGCACTTGGCCATCCTCGCCTGGGTGTAAGCGCGTAACTCGGGCGAGCGGCCACCGGCACGGCGGGGTGCTCTCTCCTTTGATGAGGCACAGCTGACCTTCGCAGAGGTTTCCCCGGGAGGTCCACCACTTGGGCCGTGGTGTGAGTCCCTGCAGGTATTCGCGGGTCCATCGCTGCCAGAGATGGTCCCGCATCTGCTGCAGAAGTCGCCACCGGTTCAGACGGTTAGTAGGGGCGTCCAAGAGGGACGGCTCCGGGATGCTGAGGAGAGGCCCTCCCACCAGGAAGTGCCCCGGCGTCAGGGCGTCAAGGTCGTCTGGATCATCCGACAAGGCCCCGAGGGGCTTTGAGTTTAGGCAGGCTTCGACCTCCGCGAGGAGCGTGGACAGCTCTTCGAAGGTGAGCTTAGCCTCTCCGATGGTGCGCCGCAGGTGATGTTTGACGGCCTTGACAGCCGCCTCCCACAGGCCGCCGAAATGGGGAGCCGACGGTGGATTGAAGACCCACCGAACTCCCTCGTCTGCTAGGCGGCCAACGAGGGCGTGGACTTCGCCGCTCGCCGCCCTGAAGAGCTCTCTGAGTTGTCGATCCGCACCCACAAAATTGGTGCCGCAGTCGCTATATAGGGCCGTGCATCTCCCTCGACGCGACACGAACCGGCGAAAGGCAGCGAGGAAGGCTTCGGCGGAGTAGTCGCTGGTCACCTCCAGGTGGACGGCGCGGGTACTGAAACATACGAAGATTACCAGGAAGCCCTTGTGAGCTTTGTGACCGCGGCCCTTCGTCGTCCTGAGCCAGACCGGGCCAGCGAGGTCCACGCCGGTGTGAAGGAAGGGTCGACTTGGTGTGACCCGCGTCCTCGGCAGATCCCCCATCTTCGGTTGCGGAGTGGCCGCCCGCCATCGCACGCAAGAGAGGCAGCGATGTATGTGACTTCGTACCAGTTGACGGGCGCGTGGGATCCAAAAGCGTTCCCTGATGTTCCCCACGGTGGACTGGACTCCTCCATGCAGGGTGCGTTTGTGAGCGGCATCGATCACCAGGTAGGTGAGGCGTGATTCCGGTGGTAGGATGACTGGATGTCGCTGGTCGGCATCCAGAACAGCGTGTTTCAGCCGCCCGCCAACCCGCAGGACCCCCTCATCGTCGAGCATGGGAGCCAACTTCCTGAGTGAGCTTCTGGTCGCCAGCGATTTCCCGGTACGAAGGTCCCGCAGCTCTAGGTGGAAGTTCGCTTCCTGGACTACCCGGATCCATCGAGTCAGGGCGGCGTCCATCTCCTCCGGCCCCAGTAGGTCAGGAGCGGCCTCGTCGCTGACGGGGCGGCGCTGGCGAGTTGCCCAACGCCAGATCCAGGAGGATACGCGTAGTAACCGGCGAAGGCTGGAGAATCGGCGAAGCTCTTCAGGTTCCAGCACTTCCCTGACCACGTGGCATTTTTGCGGTCGCTGTTCTGGCAGGCTGGTCTCTTCCTGGGATCCTACATCCTTCGGCCAGGTGTCAGGATGACCGCTGAGGTAGGTCGGCCCATGCCACCACAACGGATGGCGTAGCAGCTCCCTCGGCGACACCCCCCGGAAGGCGCAGTCAGCTGGATTGTCTCTGCCGGGTACGTGCCGCCATTTTGCGTCTTGGTTCTCTCGGTGGATTTCGGCGACTCGGTTGGCTACAAATGTTGTCCATCTTGCAGGGTGTCCTCGGATCCAGCCGAGCGTGACTGTGGAGTCCGTCCAAAGATGCACCGCCGATCCTTCTAGGCCCAAGGAGGACCGGACGTGTTCGGCCAGTTTAGCCAAGAGGGTGGCCCCGCAAAGCTCCAGGCGGGGGAGCGATACACGCTTGACCGGTGCGACCTTGGTCTTAGCGACTACCAGGGTTACGTCGGGCTGCCCGTCGATCACGCCCCTGAGGTAGATCACGGCAGCGTAGGCTCGTTCGGAGGCGTCGCAGAATCCGTGCAGTTGTTGCGAGTTGTTTGCAGCGTCACCCTGGAACCAGCGTGGCACCCTGATCTCCTCAAGCAAGGGCAGCTCCTCTTCCAGGCGGGTCCACTCGGCGGCGTCGTCCCTTGTCAGCGGAGCGTCCCAGTCTAGCTGCTGTATCCAGGCTGATTGGACGAGCAGCTTGGCACGTACTATGATCGGCGCCAACCAGCCTAGTGGGTCGAAGAGACGTGCTGTCTGCGAGAGCACCGATCTCTTCGTCGGTAGAACCGTTGAGGTTGGTCGTACGGAGAGGGAGAGAACATCCTCCCTTGGATTCCATCGGAGGCCCAGGACGGAGTGACTCTCAGACGGCAGTCGGGCACCTGTCATGACGTCCAAGCGATGTGCGAGCGGGATTTTTACCAGGAGGCGATCGTCGTTGGCAGCCCACTTCCTAAGCGGGAAGCCGCCCGCCGTACAGAGCGCGGCCACCTGGTCCAGGAGGTCGTTCGCTGCATCTAGGGTGGCGGCTCCGGTGAGTACATCGTCCATGTAGACATCCTGGCGCAGTACATCGGCGCCCAGCGGAAAGCGGCCAACCTCGTCGTTCGCGAGTTGATGGAGCACGCGGATGGCGAGGTACGATGCGCTCGCTAGGCCGTACGTCACGGTATTCAGCTGGAATTCCTTGACCTCATCTCCCTCTGTTCACAGGATCCGCTGCAAGTCCCGGTCGTCGCGGTGCAGCTGTATCTGACGATACATCATCTTGATGTCGGCGACAAAGACATAGCGGTGTCGCCGCCAGCGAGTCAAGGTGTCGGCTAGCGACGGCAGCAAGTTACGTCCGGTGAGCAGCCAGTTGTTCAGTGACGACCCGCCGCCAGTACGCGCCGAGCCGTTGAACACCACCCGGATCTTGGAGGTCGTGCTTGAGCTCCGTAGCACCCCGTCGTGAGGCAGGAAGCAGATTCTGGAACCTGGCGAGAGCGACGCGGCGGAGACAGGCGACATGTGTCCGAGTGTCAGGTACTCGTTCATGAAGTCGCGATACAGTAGACCGAATTCGCGATCTTGAACGAACCGACGCCTCATGACGTCGAGGAGCCGTGACGCGGCGCGGCGCGTGGAGCTGAGATCCGGCAGCCCCGGACGGAACGGGAGTCGCACCTGATAGCGACCGTCTTCAAGTCGCACGTGGGTGCGCACAAAATGGTCCTCGCACTCCCGTTCGTCAGCGGTCAGCGGCAAGGCGGCACGAGGATGCTCTTCGGTCTCCCAGAAGCGGCGCACGAGAGCTACCAGATCGTCCCCCGTGGAGCATTGTAGAGACGACACGGGAGCCGCGACGTGACCGGCTCCAACGACGCCCAGCAGCACCCAGCCAAAGCGAGTCAACAGGGCACCGGGCTCGCGAGGTCCTCCTCGGCGAAAGCCCTCCGGCAGAGCGAGGTCCAGATAGACATCGGCGCCAAGCAGCAACTCCACAGCATCCCGGCGGTGGAACTCCGGGTCTGCAAGCTCGAGACCGTCGAGGTGGGGCCAGGAACGGGCCTCGCCCTCCGAGGTTCCACCGTACACCGTGAGGCGTGGGAAGACAAGCGGCGAGACGGCGAGCGCAAAGTGTCCATCGCGAGAGGAGACGGTGGCGGTGATCCGTCCGTGAGTGACGCCCGTCTGGATGCCTCCCACTCCAAAGATGGCCACTGACGATGGGGTCCGCGGGAGCCGAAGTCGCTGCGCCAAGGATTCCGCTATCAGCGAGGTTTCTGAGCCCGGGTCGATCAACGCGCGGACCGCATGCCGAGTACCCACGCGGTCGGCCACGAATACACGGGCAGTTGCCAGAAGCGCCGGTCCACACTCCCGCGGTGGTCGCCTCGCGACGTGGACTGTCGCCGTCGGAGATGAGGATGCAGTCGCAGGTAAGGCCACAGCCGCAAAGGCGTCGTGCAACGTCGTGTGATGCCGGCCTGAGCATGTAGCGCACGTCTTGTGCGACTTACAATCGGCTAGCAGATGACGACCCAGGCAGTTCCAGCACCGCTGGTGAGTGTTGATGGCTTCCCGCTTCTCGCTAACCGTCTTCTTCTTGTACTGCTCACAATAAGCAATAAAGTGATCCTTTTTGCAGAGCGGACAGCTGCGGTGCGGATCAGGCCCCCTGGTACCCACATGGCTACTGCGAGAGGAGCGGCTGGACTTCTCCGTTGGCTTGGCAGGCGCTACAGTCTTCACTGACTGGAGGACCTCCCAGGTCATCAGTTGTTCCTGGAGGAACTCCCGGAGCTTGTCGTAGGACGGAGGCTCCGACGACCTTCCGAGGGAGCTCTCCCACTCACGTCGAGTTTCAGCGTCCAGTAGTTCGACGACCAGGTGGACGAATAGATCTGTGCAGTCGGAGATCGGGCGCCCGATGCTCTTCAGTGCACCGACTGTCGTGAGCACGCCGTGGAACAGTCGGCGTAGTCCATTGGCTGACGGGGCCTTCAATCGCGGCAGCGAAGTGAAGGCTGTCAGGTAGGATCTGACCAGTAAACGTTTATTTTCGAAATACGTAGTCAATAATTCCCACGCATCCTCCAAGTTTTCTTCAGTAGAAGGCAGGTTGCGAATCAGCTGTTCAGCATCACCCTTTACGCTGGTTTTCAGGTAATGCAGCTGTTCAATCTTTGTCAAGGACGCGTCTCCTAGGACCATGGAGCTGAACAGATCTCGGTAGGCTGGCCAGTTCTCGAACTTGCCGCTAAACTGCGGTAGGTTGATCCGCGGTAAAGTTCGGCGGGACGGAGCCGTCTCTCGGACCCGTTTGCCGAGGGCGGGCCCCACAGGCTCGATGAACTGCTCCTCCAGTCCGGCGAGTTCGGAGCGCTGCCCATAATACGCCGTCTCAACCTTGCTGAGGAGGTCCTCGGTGGTGTACTTCTCCCGCTTGATCTCCTTCCAGAAGTGGGCGCGGAGCTCTTCATGCTGTTCCGTGAATTTGGCCCATTTATCGTCCAGGACGCGGATTGCAGCCTGGACAGTGTGGGCGTTCAATTTGCTCGCCCCGATCTTCTTCAAGTTCTCCACGCTACGCAGTATGCGTAGGTAGAGCTCATGCTGAGCGTCGATTATTTGATCCATGTCCATTTTCTTTGTCACAGGTCACTGGACACTCACACGGTCACGGAGCACGCACTCACCCCGACGGCGAAGTTCAATAGGTGCCGGGCGCGACAAATTATGACCTGTCGATGATCCGGCTCGAAGGACCAGCAAATGTGCAATATTCCGTGCTACGCGGAGTGTTTAGTTAGTGCGCGGACGCGAGTGTCAAGTTTAGGACGGCACAGAAAAAAAAAGAAAAAAATAAAGAAAGTTCACGGCACACAATATATTTTTACAAATAATTACACAGCGCAAAAGAAACGCTCTAATGCAAGTGAACTGCAATTAGAAGCGTGCAATGATTGCCGGAAGTGCAATCCAACGACAAAATCGATCTCCCGCGAGAAGTGCGACGAAAATCGAGAAGAGCGAAAAGGAATGCTGTCTGTACGCGCGAACGACCGTACGCCGATAAATCCGTTCGACAAGAGAGAGCGTGAACCAACGTGATTGTTTTCTACCGACCTTCGAGAGAGTTCCGAGGTAAGGAACACCGTGTTTGTGTTCCTTCCACATGACGATAGAATCCTCTCGAATGTCGGAGGACAAAATCACTTGTTGTCGTCGGTTATATTTATGACGAGACGGTTACCTGTCACCGTTCAAAACGACAGGTATTGCGAGCGTTAAAGACGCGCGCGGTCTTGCGATATGGCGGGGCGCGTTCGCTCGCGATTGGCGCACGGGGATTTAGCGCGAATCGTCGCCAAATTCGAGCGGCTATTTCAGCGCAGTTAGCTGCGCTTGTCGCAAGGCGAAGAATGCACTCCGAGATGCATTCCCACACACCCACACACACACACTTTCTCTCTCTCTCTTTCTCTCTCTCTCTCTCTCTCCAATCCGCAACAATAACAGGTATAATAAACCTTAAACCTGATTTATGGCTGTCAATACCTAAAGCCGTAAATTGTAAAAAATAAACTAATCATATAGTTAAATGTCAGAAGAAGAATAATCGAACATAATGGATTAAATTTAAGGCTTACAGCATAAATTATTGTATATGTAGAATATAAAATTATTGTATATGTAGAAATAATCACTTGCCAATGAAAACAATTTTTATTATTTTATTATAAAAATAAGAAGACTGTGAACCTATCAATAATAAAATGTTTAATTCAGAATTAATTAATTATTTTTTATCATAATAATAAGGTAATCACTAAAAATACCTTCTAAAAACCTTTTTAATGATGTAGATCTGTTTCGAGAATTTTTTTTTTATTTATTTGTCTCACACTATCGTAATCAGATTTTGTAAGTATATCTTGAGATTCTGGAGATTGCTCAAAAGTGGAAGCCTTTTCAGATAAATCAAAATTGTAAGAAGAATTTAGAGATCTCAAAGTTGATGACATTCATTGTCAGACAAGTTTTCTTTATTAGTAGATTTTGAAAAATAAAGGTACAAGAACATATAAGGATAGTCTACTACTATTAAATGCTGCAATAAAATTCCAGTAATTAGAAATACAAACCAGATTGTGTAGATTTTTCCTGCAATAATCGACGAACAAGAGTTGTATTTTTCTTTGATGATGTAGATGAAAGATTTGAATTAGCAAAATATTCATTCGTAGACTTAGCTGAATTCTTGGCTTTGCTACTCTCAAATAATTCCTTGAGCTTTGAAGATAGAATTGAACTAGGTTTTGGAATATTGTGTCTTTTCTTAAGTTTCTTTTTTTTTTAATCTTCAACATACTCAGAATCTGATGAAAATGTTAGATGTTCAGGCACCTTTATACCACATTAAACCTCTACCATTACGTTGTAATTCAACTTTGCGTGGAGTTTGCAGTAAAGTTTTGTGAGATTTTGGTAAAAAACTATGGAGGGATCGTAGTCCTACAAGAATTATATCAACTTTTCTATGTGCAACACCTCTCATTGCCCCTATTTCTTCACAAATTTTAATAGATATTTATCAAAATTCTGTGTTAATTGAATATCATTCTGATCCTGGAGATTAATTACAAATTCTTCCTTTGAATCAACATCAGTCTCCACATTTGGCTTAAAACTAACATTGTCTTCATCTAATTCATCATTATTATTGCAAAAGTTGTTTTGATTTTCTTCTGAATGAATTGATAAATTATCACATGAATGTTGATTATGACCTTCTAGTTCAAAAATTTCTAACGCATCATTAACTTGTGTCAAAGTCTGTCTTACTTCTTCGGTCTTAAGACGCTTTCTGACCTCTTTCACAGATGAAGCATGCAGCTTGCGTTTCATATTTTGCTTTACATACAATAAATAAATTTAAGAGAATATATTATATATACCTAAATGTGTATATGTGACAGCATAAAAGTCTGCAAATTTAATAAATAAGATAATATCGCAACAGTACTATATATAATATAAATATGACAGTACAACAAAACACAATATGAAAGTAAAAAAATTTAAAATAAATAGAAATATTATCACAACATGACAATACAACAATACATATACATATATAAAAAGAGAAATATTATTCAGATGAACATAAATATTCACTCCTCAGCTTTATTTTAACCTCTTTGTTGGATTTTTCTCATGTCAAACTATATGATCATTTTCTTCTATCTTTATAAAGAAAGTGCGTCAGCCGACACATATATATTATTCCAACGCAAGGAACTTTATTCCATCAACGATGTTAATATACACAAAAGTATGTAAGATCTAACAAATATTATTTTAAAAATCTTAAAAAATAATAAATTTGTACTACACAATTCTCTAATATTTTAACTATAAAACTTTAAAAATCAAGAGGTTAATATTAATTAGCAATTATAAATACCTTTAATGAATTCATTTCCTTCGTGTTTCCAGGCACAATTAAACCGCCAAACAATCACACCACTAATGAAAATAGACCATTCGTCCTCTTCTGGATTTGTTCACGCTTGCTTTGTGCGTAGTACACGTGCACACGTGTCAAAATAAATATAACAATTGTATGGCGTCACTTTCGATTTCTAAAGTTTTTAGCGCCCTCTATATCCATGCAGGCCACAATGACGTCATTTTAACGTCATCGCAAAAAGGCTTGATATAAATTTGACATTTTAAAGTCAAAATGACATCATTTTGACACTATCGTGACTTTTTGTTCTACTTGGGAAGTCAATAATTGAACGGTTTACGAGATATTTTACATAATCTAACATATTTTGATATAAAAAATAAAAAATATTTTGTAAATAAAATATTTAGTGTTTGATAATACTTTTATGTATAAAATAATTATAGACAAATAAAAAAAGATACACAGTAAAAAAAATATACAATTTGCTACATGCAGCTATATATATTTTTTTGTAAAAACAACATTTTTGTTGTTTATACCAATTGTTTCGTCTAATTATTCTATACATGCAGGAGCGCAGGAGCGTACATAAAAGCAAGACTATTGAAAACTAAATATTTTACGAGATATTTTGTATTTTATATTAAAAATATATCAGATTATGTGAAATATCTCGGAAACTGTTCAATTCTTGGCTACATTTTCTTATATTTTTATACAGAATATTACAAAAAATCTATTTACATAAACACTTAGAATAATTATATATAAAATAATTAAATTAACTGAATAAATAAGCTTAAAAATTGCTTCTTACAAACATTTCTATGACATCAACTATGCCTCCCTTGAGATATTAAAACTTTTATTTGAAACATTTTTTTCTACAAACATTTTTAGCGATAAAAATTTGTAACGCTCATTGAAAAACCCGGTACATATTTATTACATCTCTATTCTTCCTATATATATATATATATATATATATATATATAATGTTAGATTATGTAAAATATCTCGTAAACCGTTCAAGTATTGATTTTTACCCTGTATGCAGAATATGTTACAAGGAATCAATTTACATCAATACTTATTATTAGACTAATCAATATCAAATAATCAAGTTGACTAATGATATTGAAAATTGCCTTCTACAAACATTTCTGTAACATCAAAATATGTATATCTCTGTTGAAATACTGGAACTTTTATTTGCAGCATTATTTTCTAAAAATTATACTTTTAGAAATAAAAAATTGTAACGTATTATTTAGAACACTCAGTAAATATATTTATACACACACATGTGAATGCTCAGTAAATATATTCATACACACACATGTAAATGTTAAGTAATTATATTCATACATACACATGTGAATGATATATATATTATATATATATATAAGAATTGCATGTAAATATATAAGCAAAAATATATATATATATATATATATATATATATATATATATATAATATTATTGTGTTCAAACTATGTGATAAAGATAGACACAATTATGTATGTATGTTTTACTGTCATTGACACGCTTAGATAAAAACGCGTGTGCGAGATGATTCAACAGTAAAAATATCTTATTAACATAGTGATAAATATAAGGCCAACTTATCGAGCTGAATATTCGAGATGTTCAGTCAACTACCATTTATTACATGTATAAATTATAAAACTACAGTCATTATATTATATTAAAACTAACGCAAATTAACGCAAATTACAATCATTCTATAAACGTTTCGACCGCACGCGGTCTTCTTCAGTATAATTATTGAAAAATAAATTCTTACAATTCACATGATATCGAAATTTAATTATAGTTATTCAGAATCGAGAGTTTTGAGCAATTAACGCGTGTTTCAATCCGTCCTGTCCAACAATGTTCGCCTCGATATGATCTCTGATTTTGTTCAGATCTCGGATGATTTCATCGTTAATATGCGAGAAATTAACCCGTACCGTAGGCGCTATCATCGTTCTTCTTGACAATTTTGCTACTTATTAACAGTTATTAAGGATGACACTTAACAAACAACAATACAGAAAGACAGCTCATTTTAAACTCCAGAGTTTAAAATGAGCTGTCTTTCTGTATTGTTGTTTGTTAAGTGTCATCCTTAATAACTGTTAATAAGTAGCAAAATTGTCAAGAAGAACGATGATAGCGCCTACGGTACGGGTTAATTTCTCGCATATTAACGATGAAATCATCCGAGATCTGAACAAAATCAGAGATCATATCGAGGCGAACATTGTTGGACAGGACGGATTGAAACACGCGTTAATTGCTCAAAAACTCTCGATTCTGAATAACTATAATTAAATTTCGATATCATGTGAATTGTAAGAATTTATTTTTCAATAATTATACTGAAGAAGACCGCGTGCGGTCGAAACGTTTATAGAATGATTGTAATTTGCGTTAATTTGCGTTAGTTTTAATATAATATAATGACTGTAGTTTTATAATTTATACATGTAATAAATGGTAGTTGACTGAACATCTCGAATATTCAGCTCGATAAGTTGGCCTTATATTTATCACTTTGTTTTCAGAGAGTTTAAAATGAGCTGTCTTTCTGTATTGTTGTTTGTTAAGTGTCATCCTTAATAACTGTTAATAAGTAGCAAAATTGTCAAGAAGAACGATGATAGCGCCTACGGTACGGGTTAATTTCTCGCATATTAACGATGAAATCATCCGAGATCTGAACAAAATCAGAGATCATATCGAGGCGAACATTGTTGGACAGGACGGATTGAAACACGCGTTAATTGCTCAAAAACTCTCGATTCTGAATAACTATAATTAAATTTCGATATCATGTGAATTGTAAGAATTTATTTTTCAATAATTATACTGAAGAAGACCGCGTGCGGTCGAAACGTTTATAGAATGATTGTAATTTGCGTTAATTTGCGTTAGTTTTAATATAATATAATGACTGTAGTTTTATAATTTATACATGTAATAAATGGTAGTTGACTGAACATCTCGAATATTCAGCTCGATAAGTTGGCCTTATATTTATCACTTTGTTTTCAATACACGAGCGACAATTTATATTAATTTAAAAATATATTATGTTGTCTAAAAAAATATAATATGTTAAACACAATAAAATTGTTTTTTTTTACATCCATGTAAATTTTTAATATATGGAAACTGCCGATAATAGCAAAATTAAAATTGTCGGTAATTATCGACAATTTTAGTTCCGTTTAGATGAGGGCGCTAACCCGTCGGAGTTCGGCCAACGCTCCGGCATCCGCCGCGTGGTTTAACAGCGTAATGCCGACGTTTCGCAAACGTTGCAGTTTGCATCTCTAGGGCTGAGAGCTCCGATATTGAGCTTTCTTGGGTTGTGATCCTTATATATATTGAATATGGATTGTTAGTTTCATCTCTCTATAATGATAAAGATTAAAAAGAAGAGAAAAAGAATTAAAAAGATATTAACAAACCATCTTTTTGATAGTGATAGTTTGTTAGTTTCATCTTTCTATAATGATAAAGATTAAAAAGAAGGGAAAAAGAATTAAAAAGATATTAACAAACATTCTTTTTGATAGTGATAGTTTGTTAATATCTTTTTAATTCTTTTTCCCCAAACATTCTTTTTGATAGTGATAGTTTGTTAATATCTTTTTAATTCTTTTTCCCTCCTTTTTAATCTTTATCATTATATAGAGAGATAAAACTAACAATCCATATTCAATATATATAAGGATCACAACCCAAGAAAGTTCAATATCGGAGCTCTCAGCCCTGAAGATGCAAACTGCAACGTTTGCGAAATGTTGGCATTACGCTGTTAAACCACACGGCATCCATTCGAAAACCTTCTGCATTGATGATTCCAATAGCCGCGAAAGTCTCAAAACTAGAATTTAAGTCTTATATTCGTCATATTATGCCGTCAATAAGACATCAAAATGATGTCAAAAGACGTCAAAATGACATCAATAAGTCGTCAGAAAATGACGTCTCATGAATGTGACATTTCGACATCATTTTCGGGTCTCATAGGACCTAACTAAGACGTCTCATTGATCGTTTCGTGACCAAAATTGGCCGTTAGTATGACGTCATTTTGTTACTTGGGTATATTTACAATTATATATATTTATGAAAGAAATAGTAGGATAGTAGTGTAATACAAAAAAATATTAATTTATACATAGTATATACATACATATATAATAATTATTTTCTTGTAACGCTACTATCTTATTATTTCTTTCATAAGTATATAATAAATACAAAAATGACATAATCTTTAAAAACTGATCTTTAAAAAAGGTAAAGAAGGCGCCTAGTATGGGTTCACCAGTAGTCAAAATTTATCCATTGTAAACCCATGGAGAATTGTACTTACGTAGAATCGTACTACAATAGTTATTTGTGTTACAAGTACGAAAAGTTGGCTATTAGTCACGAGTGGACAATAGCCAACTTCCGTACGTGACACACATACTATTTTGTATTACAAGTATATTCAAAGTGGCACTTGAGTACCTGATTTCTGTACCTGATTTACGCAGTAGACTGATATATGAATAGCAGATAGGGTTAGGTGCGTGTTGGGAGGGCGCTGAGTGGCGATAGTTTTGCCAGTTGTTTTGTATGTGCGCTGCAAGATGACGTTGATATTCTTGAACAAGGCTTGATACTCGTAGGCAATAAGTTATTGCCCACGGTTTTCCCGTGAGATAAGACTTTAAATATGACGTATGGAATATTTTGTAGGTAGATGTTGGCAAATCGTTATTTTGCGTACAGAAATCGCTTATGAAAAGTGCTACTTTGCATGCACGTGTAATATAAAATACAATGTGTTGCACGTACGGAAGTTGGCTATTGTCTACTCGTGCTGGTAAACGCGCACTCGTGACCAATAGCCCACTTTCCGTACTTGTAACACAATATACTATAGCAGCACGCCAAATTTTTTAACTAACACTTTTTTATTTTTTATTGATTCTTTATACGACTCTATATAGGTTTGCAATTTTAATTTTCCACTAATACAAGTTTCTACTTTTACTTGTAATTTTTATTATTTTTATTTTTTGATATCATTATTTTTGTAGTACGATTCTACATGGATTTGCAATGGTTAATTTTTCATAGAATTCTACATGAATTTACAATGGATAAATTTTGACTACTGGTGAGCCTATACTAGGCACTTTTTTACCTTTTTTTTAAAGATCAGTTTTTAAAGATTATTTTTCAACGCGAAGCGAGGTTCTACATGGTTTTGCAAGTTTAACTACGATTTTTAAAATTGATAGCGCACCTCGTGCAAAAAGAAACGCATCTTTCCTCGTTAGCACACGTCCTAGTAGCGCACCTCGTGTGCTATTGAGAGAAGAAGCGCGTCTCTTCTCGTTAGCACACGTCTCGGTAACACATCTCGTGCGCTATCGGAAAAAGAAACGCGTCTTTTCTCGACAGCACACGTTCCGGTAGTGCTCCTTGTGCGGGAAAGAAACGCGATTGGCGTATTATCGAGAAAAATAAAATATATAATGTGCGCTATCGGGACTATGTTTAATTTTCTTGTGTGTTATCGGGATGCGTATTAAAGGGATGTGGGCTATCGGGAATTATTTTTAATTTGACGTGTGCTATCAGGCTGTGCGCTATCGCACTCTGTGCTAACGAATCCCGCGCAACATAATGACATACAAATACAATTATATTACTTATATTACTTATTTTGACTTATATTACTTATATGTGACATACATGGTGCGTTCACAAAGTTTTAAGACTGATTTTTTCCTGAGTAGGGAAAGGCGCGCAGACCGGTTCCACCGACAGGATAAAGTAGTTGGGGGTGTCAGCTAACCGACCGTTCAGCGGCAATTGCCTCCGAGACGCTGGAGTAGGCAGATCGCTAGTGGCGTAAGTGCGTGTTAGTGACCCCTGTCGAAAACTCGGAGAGTCAAAAATGCAGCGTCATTTGGAGCAGCGTTATTTGATAAAGTTCTGTGCGAAACTGAACAAAACCGCTACAGAGACTTTTGGTATGATTCAAGAAGCCTATAAAAAAGAAGCCATGTCACGTGCAATGGTTTTCATGTGGCACAAGAGGCTCAAAGATGGCGCGAGGACGTTGACGACGATGACCGCGCTGGGAGACTTTCAACAAGCCGAACTCATGAAAATTTGGTGAAAGTGCGTGAAAAATGACGGTCAGTATTTAAAAGTTCACGGACTTTCACCAAATTTTTATGAGTTCGGCTTGTTGAAGGTCTCCCAGCGCGGTCATCGTCGTCCACTTCCTCGCGGCCATCTTTGAGCCTCTTGTGCCACATGAAAACTATTGCACATGGCTTCTTCTTTATAGGCCTCTTGAATCATACCAAAAGTCTCTGTAGCGGTTTTGTTCAGTTTCGCACAGAACTTTATCGAATAACGCTGCTCCAAATGACGCTGCATTTTCGACTCTCCGAGTTTTCGACAGGGGTCACTGACACGCACTTACGCCACTAGCAATCTGCTCACTCCAGCGTCTCGGAGGCAATTGCCGCTGAACGGTCGGTTAGCTGACACCCCCAACTACTTTACCCTGTCGGTGGAACCGGTCTGCGCGCCTTCTCCTACTCAGGAAAAAATCAGTCTTGAAACTTTGTAAACGCATCATGTATGACATGAACACGATAATCACGAAGCATCACTAGTCACTGGTGCAATCTTGTGGCAAATGTTTCAACTGATCAAAATTTGAGTGAGTTCCGACTGTCACAGTATCAATTGAACACGATAATATTTTGGACACAGTCTCAAAATGACACAGTTTCGATTGAACATAGTTCCGATTGGACACAATCCTTTCAAACATGGTACTGATTGGACGCATACAATTGCTATCAGACACAATCTCAATCTGATACAGTCCCGATCAGACACAGCTAATCGGATACAGTGTTGATCAACTCAGCCCCGATCGGGAGAGGACTACGATGTCCATGGCCCACAGATTTGACTATAAATTATTGTTAAATGAATCATTTAGAACAAAACTAAGAATGGTCAAAGTTGCTTATTGTTTTAGAGAAATCGATCTTTTATTATCATAATTATATGGACTAATGTAGAACCTTACGGCGTGTGGAAGGTGTATGCGTAAACACAGTGGATACCGCCCTGTGGGAGGTTCCACTATCAAAAAACTAAACGCAAGTTTGGATTGAATCTCGCTTCGCGTGGAAAGTTGCAAACTCATGTGTAAATAAAAAAATCATGTGGAAATGTTTGGCACGATACACTACCATGTCTCTTGAAGCTGATTAAAGTTTGAGACATTCCTGGAGCAAATATTAAAAATTCATATAAATACAATATAAATATGCAGAATAATATAGCAATATAATATAGCAATGTAATATAGCATAGAATATAATACATAAAATTTTGATACATTAATCTGAAAACATCTCTTATACTTAAGAAATTGTCTTTTAAATTCCTGAAAACATTCTGGTTTTGTTAAAAATCATTTCTTCCACTTCTACTGTTACACATGTCTCTCTTTAAGAGTCACACACAAAATAGAATTAATACCGGTCAGATACACTCTGCAGAAGATACTCTTATACTCGAAAAATTGCCTCCAGATCGCAAAATAATTCTGCATTCTTATTAATTATGCGTAAAATATGTAATAAAAGATTTATATAAAATATCCGTATAATAACGTATGTATAATATAACAAATTCATTTTTAGCAGTTATTTGTTATTACTTTATTTTCATATTATTGGACAACACAGTTTATAATTAGCTGCTCATACTTTTTCTTGCAAACAATTATGTTTCTTTACATCCATTTATTCCTTTGTTTTTTTGTGCATAAAATTATTAATGTAAGATCAATGAAAAACGATATTTTGTTTATGTAAAATTATGTCGAACTTAAATTATAATTTAAGTATAAATTTAAATATAAAATATTTCCAAAAAATAATCCAATTGCCAATTGAAATATTGAAATAAAGATATCAGAGAATCAATTGACCAATACTGGCTAAGGTGAATAATCTTTTATTGAAAAAGACGCAACGTTTCAACCCCAAATTTATTATTGATATCTTGTCATGTTCTAATCGTAGACAGGAAATTGACATTATGATCATTTAGTTTTTACCACTTTCTTGTAACAGATATTTTTTTAACACTTATATTTATGATTTTCCGTATTTGTTTTGTATTGTCATTTTTTACTGAGATTTATAATTTAATTTGTAGCCTGAAGAGGATCCAATTCGGGATCGAAACGTTGCGTCTTTTTCAATAAAAGATTATTCACCTTAGCCAGTATTGGTCAATTGATTCCCTGATATCTTTATAAAATAATTTCGTAAAAACCATTCTCTTGTTGATCATGCTACTTTTATAACTTTTTATAATAAATGTTGTACGAAATCGATTTGTATAAGAAATTGAGAGGGTCCCGTTAGCATATGATAACAACTCAATAGCACATGTTTTTACCTATTAAAAAGAATTAAAAAGTGGCGCCAAGTCCACGCACCATGTGAAAAAATGTTATATAGAAACAGTGTTTTTACATTACTGTAAAAAACTGATCGAAAAAAATTTTTTTTTTTTTATACAATATAATTTAACTGTATAATATAATAATTATAATATTAAGAATATTTAGTCGGATCTCTGAAATAAATACATAATATCTCCAGCTCCATCTTGGCCAATAGAGCCAAATGCAATGTTATTGCAAAAAATTAAAAAACTTAGGAATTCGTATCTTATGGTTTCGATCTCAAAATTTTCCTTCTTCGTGTTTTAACCCTGGCAAGAAAAATATTGGTACAAAAGTCGGCTGAATCGGGAATCGAATCCGAGACCTTTCGCTTGCCAGGCGACTGCTCCTTCAAATATTCTTAATATTGTTTCTTTGCGTCTGGGCCTATTATTACGACGCTTTGGGGTGAAAGCATTGAGAAAAGTATTGTTTCGTAAGTGTCTGAATAGCTCAGCAGTCCAGCAAACGAAAGATCTCGGGTTTGATTTCCGATTCAGCCGACTTTCGGACCAATATTTTTATCGCCTATTTTTTTACAGGGGGGTTAAAATAGGAACAAGGGGAACTTTGAGATCTTAACCATAAGATATGAATTCCTAAGTTTCTTAAATTTTCACAATAACATCGCGTTTGGCTCTATTGGCCGAGATGGAGATGAAGATGTTATATATAATAATTATAATTCTAAAAAAATAGATGTAAAAAGTTCTGTTTGTTAATAATTCAATTTCAATTTCTTAAATTTATTTGATTCTCATTATTTCCTTTAATATTATACATATATAATCTTTTAAGTGATAAAATTATTATCTCATTTCGCTAAGTTTTTTATTGTAATCTTTCTTATATTCTCGGTATTGTATTCTATATATAGCATTCATTCGAAATCACCGCATCGCCGATGTATCTTTTTGCTGTATTTAAGCGGTTTTTCTTGTCTCACGCGTCTTACCGCACGCGCTTCTTACTCTACCTTCATAGCGAAAATCAGCTGACTTAAATCGTCGACCTACTGTGTGTACCGAATAAATTCGACTTTATCGTGTTTGTTTAAAAATCTTTGTCTTCGATCAACATTCGTACGAGTAATATCGCGCTTTCAGTCGTTATCATGATTTTCTCTATCTTTTACTTGTATTATCTCAAGTTTTCGTTGTGCATCTAAATAAATTTTCAGTGCATTATTGTATTGACTGTTTTGTTTTGTAATCAATTCTATTGTCGAGGCTCACAATAAGAAAGCACGTGAGCCAGCCATGACAACAACGTGACCAAGCGAGAGGTCATGGAACGTATGCTAAATTTGGGGACTCACGGGCAGACACAGTTTAGCGTTCGTACCGAGACGATGTAGAAAGAGTTTTTTTAGTAACCGTCGTAGCGATTAGATGTAGAGTCAATTTGTCTATCGTCTTTTGAACAGACATATATAGTTAGGCGACAGCCGTCGTACTCAAACGACGAAGAAGAACGAAAGCAATGTATTATTTGTGATTATTAAAGTATTGTTGGAGCAAACGATTCTATTATCCATTACAAACCCGTACATTGGTCCTTCGAGCCGGATTTGTGAGCAATTAATCTAGTACAATGAGTGCACAGGAGTTGCGTCGACAACGAGGATATGTCAAGGCCAAGGTGACAAAGACATGGAAATACGTCGAGAATGTCGTTAATAAGAGAATAGCAGCAAACATTAAGACAATTACTGTACACCTGGAGAAGCTAGAACAGGCGTACAACAATTTTAATGAGTTACAACGAAAGCTAGTATGCACAATTGAAGAAGAAGATCTACAAGCCGATGATCAGAAGGAGGACGATACTTTTGAGGATCGATATATAGAATTGAAGGCGACGCTATCGAAATGGAAGGCTGCGCTCAAGCCTGCTGTGAGTGCGAGTGGCAGCAACGAGTCGCTCGCGCACGTGTTGGAACAATAGACAGAGGTGATCCGAGCGTTGAGTGCAAGTGCGCACAATGAGAACAAGGTAAAGCTGCCGACAATTAAGTTGCCAACGTTCTCGGGAGAAATCGAAGATTGGAAACGATTCTCCGACAATTTCGTCACATTAATTCACAACAGTGAATTATCGGCTGTTCAAAAGCACCAATATCTAGTCGGTGCAGTAACGGGCAGTGCGGCAAAAATCATCGAGTCTATTGAGATTTCGGTGCAAAACTATGAAATAGCTTGGAATCTTTTGAAGAACCGTTACGAAGATCCAAAGGCATTGAAGCGGCGACATATTCATTGTTTGTTTGAAGCACCCAAGGTCGGTCAAGAGTCAGCAGTCGAAATCGAGGAGCTGGTCAACCATTTCCAAAATCATTTGCGCATTTTGAAATCAATGGAATCCGAGAGCTAGTCTTGGGCAGAATCCTTGATGCTTTTCATGATCGAGAAGAAGCTGGATGGGTCCATTCGCCGTCGCTGGGAAGAGAGTATAGAAGGTAGAGGAGAGGTGTCAGTCAATTTACTATTTGAATTTTTGCAGCGACGCGTTTGGATGCTCAATCGATTGGGCAATTCAATTAGCGAGGAAAGGTCTATATCAAAGGGACCCGGACCGAAGTCTGGAAGGGTCAACGCTATCGAGAGTTCGAGATCGTTAAGAAAAGGCGACAGAGAAGGCCCCCCCCCCCTTGGGAATTTTCGCTCCCCCGGCAAAAGCCAACCGCCGCGAACGGACTTGGAATTTCTGTCCCCCCGCAAAGAAACACCCGCAAAAGGGACTTGGGAAAAATTTTCGTCGCCCGGCGAAGCAACCGCCCGAAAACTTGGAAAAATTTTGGGGCTTGGCCCCCCCAAAAAAGAAAACACGCCGCGGGGAAAATTTTGGCGGGCGGCGCGGCCGGGAGTGTCGCCGCCAACGAAAGAAACACGCCGCGAACGGCTGGATGAATTTCTCGCCCGGCGAAAGAAACACGCCGGAACGGATTTGGAAGAATTTCTCGTCGCCCGGCAAAGAACACCCGCGAACGGACTTGATAAATTTTTCCGCTCCCCCCGAAACAACACGCCGCGAACGAATGGAAAAATTTTCTCGTCGCCGGGAAAGCAACACGCCGCGACAAAACTGGAAGAATTTCTCGCCGCCCGGCAAGAAAACGCCGCGAGCAAATTTGGAAAATTTTGCCCGCTCGCCCGGGAAAAAGCAACACGCCCGCAAAGGGACTTGGAAAACCTGCTCCCCCGGGCGAAAGAACACGCCGCAAACGGCTTGGAAGAATTTTTTGCTCCCCCGGCGAAAGAAACACGCCGCGAAGGATTTGGGAAAGAATTTCCGCTCCCCCGGCGAAAGCAAACGGCGAACGGTTGGAAATTTTCCTCGCCCGGCGAAAGCAAAAAACCCCGCGAAGGCTTGGAAGAATTTTCGCCCCCCGGGAAAAAGGGAACCCGAAACAAAAAACCCCGGGCAAAATTGGAAAAATTTTCTGCTCCCCCGGCGAAAGCAACACGCCGCGAAGGATTGGAAGAATTTTGTCGCTCCCCCGGGGAAAAGCAACCGCCGCGACGTTTGAAAAAATTTCCTTCGCCCGCCCGAAAGCAACACGCCGCGAGGGATTTGGGAGGGGGGGTCCCGGGGGGTCCCCCCCCGAAAGAAACACGCCGCGAACGGAATGGAAGAATTTTGTGCCCGGCGAAAGCAACAGCCCCGAAAGGATTGGAAATTTTCCCTCGCCCGCAAAAGCAACACGCCGCGAAGGATTGGAAGAATTTTCGCTCCCCGGCGAAAGCAAACACCCCGGAGCAAATTTTGGAAGAATTTTTCGCTCGCCCGGCGAAAGCAACCCCGCCGCAAAACGGTTTGGAAAAATTCTCGCCCGGGCGAAAGCAACACGCCGCGAACGGACTTGGAAGAATTTCTGCTCCCCGGGCCGGAAAGCAACACCCCGCAACGGACTTGGATAATTCCGCTCGCCCGGCGAAACAACACGCGCGAACGGACTTGGAAGAATTTTTTCCTCCCCCCGGCGAAAGCAACACGCCGCGAAGGATTTGGAAAGAATTTCTCGCTCCCCCGGCCAAAGCAACAGCCTTTTTTTTCCTTTTAAAAATGCAAATTATCGTTGTTTGACATTCGCCATACGGCTACGTGATAATATTTTATCGTAAAAAGGGATTTTTCGATCGTTCTCCGCGACAATGTCTCGATTTAACCCCCTTTCGGCGCTCGCGCTCGCATACGGCCGTGCGTAGGACCGTGCGTCGCGACCGCCTGGCCGGGCCGGTTTGGTACTATAAGAAGAAAACGTCGCGCTCGGCGCGTCGAACGAGTTCGAGCGAGGTCCCGGACGAGTCGTAAAACGTACTTTCTCGAGTCTCTCGCCACTCCGGCGTGTTTTCGACCGCTTCGTACCCCCCGACCGCTTGGCCGGTCGGTTTTGGACGATATGGCTCTTATGTGGCGCGCACGCCTCTAGTGTGTTGGCCGCGCGGTCCCTCTCGTTTCGTACGCAGCAGCGGAATCGTCGCGCTTACCGAGCATCTACTCCACGGATACGAGTTTGCGGGAAGAGTTGCTTCTTCCCGCTCGCTTTGTACGCCGTAGCGAAATCTTATTGCTGGTCGTGTGCGGTTAAACGCGTACGAACCAGACAGAACAGTCCTCGACGTCTAAGCATCGCCATCGTCGATCTAGCGTCAGGGTGAATCGCGCGGTCTCTCGAGACCGCGCATCATAACTTTGGGAGAATAAGAACACGAGTATTTTGATCTTGTGGATTTTTGAACGGAGAGGAGGAGGAAGAAGAGGAGAGGCGGCGGCGTCGGGGTTTACTCTCGCCTTCCGTCGTTCTCTCGTACGCTTTACATAATAGCGTTAAACACAGCAGAGTGGTCGCCGACCGGCTGAGCAAGACCGGCGGCAAATAAAATGGCACATACGAGCGAGTCGCGCGCGCGTCGGTGTTTTCGGCATCGAACGCGCGCGCGCGCGAAAAAGAGCTAGCGACGAGTCTTCGGGCTCGCTCGCGAGTTACTCCCTTGCGAGTAACCGAACACGAAAGCTCCCTGGTTGATCCTGCCAGTAGTCATATGCTTGTCTCAAAGATTATAAATGTAATTTATTAATACATTTTTATTTTTTAAATAATACATATATACGTTCCAAAAATATAAGCCATATTATTATAATATGTACGTGTGTGTGGGTGGTATAACTATCATTTAATACACATTCACGTTAATCACATTCATTTAATCCTATTTCATAACTATATCACTAACATATATAATTAAATACTTATAATAAATCATTTTTTAAAGTAATTTTTTTTTAAATTCTAGTTATCACTTTTATCAGATTATGAAAAAATTGATACAATTGTTAGAAAACTTAAAATGTGCATAACGTTCTTTAATATATAGCATTAATAAAATAAACACGTAGTGATTGTTAATTTTTTTATGCTACAGCTACGCATAAAAGTACTAAAATACTTAGAACTTTAAATTACTTTAATATTTCACTGTATATATTATTATAACTTTTCTCGTTTTTACTATATTAAAAAAATATTAATAATTACTTTATTGCACTTACACTATGCATATGTATTGTAATACTGTAACCATTAATAATAAAAAGATATATATAATTACTGTGTATGAAATTAATACATTCAAAGTAAAAAAGTCATATGCAAAAATAAACTCCTATAAACTTATAATAAACGTAATAATAATAAACTGTGCAATAAACGTAATAATAAACGTTCAATATTTATTTATTATATATTTAAAATTATTCTATTTAATAACCTGTCCTTTTTGTTTTTTTTTTTTTTTTTTTTTTTTTTTTTTTTTTTTTTTTTTTTTTTTATTTAATTTAAAAAAAACTAATACACGCAATAATGAACAGATAGTGCATGTGTTCACCCTCTTTAAAATCAGTTTCTTAAAAAATAAAAAAGTTTGAGATAAGATGTAAAATAGTTAAATTGAGGTATTTTATAATATAACTTACAAATCTCGGTCAAACTCTGCTTGGCTAAA